>NC_088340.1:29452500-29752500 GCF_036884655.1 Musa acuminata AAA Group
CCGAGACACCCGAGCGTGACAGAGACTTGGGAGGCGCAACGTTTCACATGGTGCGCTGGGTGGGCCCCTTCGAGGTGACACGCGTCAAAAATCACGTGAGAGCCATAAAACGTTGTTCTCTGTGCTCCGCTTTAAACAGCCTTCCTATAGTATTCTAATGTAATCCGGCTCGATGGCAGTCAAGTAAATAACCGCACATAAGAAGCGTAACTTGGTACTTGCGCTCAATGGAATTGTGCTCGAGCTCTGCTACAAATACCCGATCACGCCAATCTCGCTCGCTAGCCTGCTTCCTTCCGACTCTCACGAAGCGCTTCCCAGAACCTCTTCGTCTCGCTCCCTCCCTCGATCGCTCTCCGTTTGGAGTAATCTCGAAGGCTGTCGTATCCCGGATTCGAATCCCCTGCTTCCGCTCACCCCCTAGGATCGAAGCAACATCCCCTTCGTTTGCTCTTGAACGCCGGTTGATCGGGCACGACGGAGGGTTTCTAGGGTTTCGACCGTGTGGTTCGTGTCGAGCTCTGGAGGGTTTTGTTGGTGATTTAAGGTCTGGTCTAGGAGGACGAGAGGCGGAGGAGGGAGGGGGTGATGAGGTTGAACGGGGAAATCTCGTACCTACGAAATGAGGAGGAGAATGAGAACGATAGCGTCGCCCTGATATCGCTTCCGCCGCCGCCGCCGCCGACGCTGGAGAAGCTCGTCGTGGGGTATGCTCTGACCTCCAAGAAGGTCAAGAGCTTCTTGCAGCCGAAGCTGGAAGGGTTGGCCAAGTGAGTCGTCCTCTTCAAAAAGAGGGAACCAAAAATATCTTTGGAAACTGATAGTTGATACAAATTTGTGTTTCTTTTCCGGCCGTCCGATGCATATCTTTTGTGTGGAAACAAGTATATTTTGAGTTGTTCTAGGCGACTCTTGATTAGTCGTGGTGGTGTTGCGCTTTTCGTCCTACATTTTCTTTCGTCTTTTCACTTTGAATTTTTGTTGTAATCTCATTCCTCTCAACTTTGCTCCTTCGGATAGATTATTTTTCTTAAATATCATATATATATATATATATATATATATATATATATATATATATATATATATAACTTTGGGAACCCAACTTGGCTCTCTTATATGCCATGCTTTGACACTTAATAATCTACTTTGAAAGCAAACTATATATATTATAAATTTCAGTATCAAATGATATTCTCTTTATGTCATCATTATTTTTATTTTTTGTAACGGTCTTATTTTAAGAAGAAGTTTCCTGCTTATTCTTGATATTTATTTTCTTAGTGGAATTTGACTAGATTACCGTTTCTCAGTGATGGCAATCGTATGATTATCTTGATGACTTTGAATTATATGAGATCTCTATTATATCTAAGCTGTATTTGATCAGAGATCTCTATTATATCTAAGATGCATTTGATCTCTATTATGTTATGGTGATTGTTCTAAACAATGTAAGCTGATAACATATCCTTACAGTAAATTTCTTTATATAAGATCAAGATAATTCTGCTCTTTTCTGATGTGATAAGGACTGAAACATTTTTTTCCTATGTATTTTCAATTAATTTTCTGTCGTTAGTGATGTTCATGTATATTGCATCAGACATGTTTGGTAAAATTGTTTTCATCTCAGATACCACCTGACGTGTCTAAGTTTGGGTTTCGGAATGTAATTTAACTAGACCTTGTGATGTGTTGTGCAGGAAGAAAGGAATTGTATTTGTTGCCATTGACCAGAGCCAACCACTTGTAGACCAAGGTCCTTTTGACATTGTTCTTCACAAGGTCCATCGGTCATCCCTATTGCTTGGAGTTTTTCTTATGGAACATTAAGGCTAACTTGTCTAACGATGACCATAATGATGCTCAATTTTGGTGGAAAAACCAATGATTTTGCCTTGAAAAGTAGAAAGGAAGCCAACTGCTGTTGGTTCTCATCTTAAATTTAGTTTATTGGTGCTTTGCATAAATATGATAGAGAATTTATCAATTCAACTCTTCCTAATGATTTTAAACATGCTGACAGATAAGCTTTTCTTTTTTACTTTTTTTTTTTCACAGTTGACTGGAAAAGAGTGGCAACAAATTCTGCAGGTTGGTAATTCTAGACCTTCTAGAAGTACCTCATCTTCTGTAAGGTCATTATATTATGCTTGAAATCAGATACTGTGATGGTACGAAACTTCCGCATCATGCGAAATTTTGACCAATTTATAATCTGATCAGTAACATTGACTAGTAAAGAGAGAAATGTATTAAAGTTAAAGGTGTATCTTTATCTGGAATATTTTTGTAACCCGTGGAAGTTGAAGCCTCCACTTCCATGGGCTGAGGATTCTACTTCATCTGATCAGCTATTCTAGCCTCGTATTGTTGCTAGCTGATCCTAGGTATTCCTAAAATTATCTGCTTTAGATTTTGTTTATTTACAAGAAATGGGCCCTTCTGTTGTTAGTTCTGAAAGATCCTTTATAGGGAAGCTTTGTGGTTGTAGTTTTTCTAGGTATCAGATCAGTGCATGAGTCTTCTGCCAATGGGAGTTTTGGGATGTAGCCTTACAGTTGCAGTTTGAGAAATTAATTTTCTTTTTGCAAAGTTTAGATCTTTTATTTTCTAAATATATTGACCCTAAACCTTTATATGGCAAGCAAACTATTTGAATGTTTTACAAGTTTAATAAGTTTCTCCTGTTGATTGATAAAAGGCTAAAACAAGTTTTATTGTGATATTTCTACTGTGATTTCTCAAGTATACATCCATTATTTCTATTTCTTCAAATTCCAGTTGAACACATATGAGACTTTATTTTTGAATTTGCAATACCTGCTGTTTTCTTTGCCTTATTTTCTTTGTTCTTTGAAGGATTATTGGGAAAAACATCCAGAAGTTACTGTCCTTGATCCACCTGCTGCCATACAACATCTGTACAATCGCCAATCAATGCTCCAGGATGTAGCTAATTTGAATTTGTCTGACTGCTATGGTAAATGTTGTCATTGCTTAATTCTAATTCCATTCAACAAATGGGTTCAGTGCCTGGTTAGTGTTGTCTTTTTTTTCCTCTCTCTGCTCTATACCAAAGTGAAACTTACTCTATATCTTGAGGCACCATTAGGTAGTAATAAGACTGTCTTTATATTCATCTTGTGATTTGTTGTTGTTGGAGATTTGCTTTAGTTACCTCTACCAGATCTGTTGGTGATTATTATAATAGCTTTCCTTACAAATATTTTGGAAATACTTGGCAATTTCTCACCTTAGAGAATGCTCATAAGACTGAAAACATTTTTTCCTAATTTATCTTCTCTATTTCAGAAGAGTCTGATGTCACTAGAATTGCATAATATTCTGATGTAATTTTCATAAGGAAAAATAGGTAAATTGTTGTAAGTTCCAGATTCTTTTTTGTTTGATTATCTACTTGGCTGTCCATTTTGAACCCTCGTCTTCAACTATCAATTGCAGGTAAAGTTGGCACTCCTAGGCAGCTAGTTATCACCAAAGACCCATCATCAATTCCAGATGCAGTTAGCAAGGCTAGGTTAACTCTTCCATTAGGTAAATTCATATGACATCTCTGTCAAAATCTTTCTAAGATCCTTGATACATAAGAAGATTGCAACTGATGTTCGTGGAGAGAAATGATAATGTCTAACTCATAATTAACATCACTGGCGAAGATTGATTCTTAGTATTTTTCACCGCCTATTCCATCTAGTTCTAAATTGATGTCCAGAGCAGCATGGATCCACTGTATGGAGGGATTGATTATGGTGATATATACTGCTCAAGTTTCAGGTGTTTTACATTAGTTGCATCATGAGTTGAGAATGATCTAACTGCATACTCCATGTAAGCACAAATGAAGAAAAAAAAGCTGGTTTTAATTGTTTCTGTCTTGGATACTGAGCTGTCTTTCCTCTACTTTACATTTGATTATGTATGATTCTGTACATGTATATTAGGTATTTTAGTTTAGTGTCTGTCACCTAGGCATCTTGAAGCTTGTTTATATTGACTAATCGCCAGCTCTGTCACCACTATCCAAGTGGTCTTTGGTAACAAGGAGACATGTGGAGTGGTAATAACTTATGTTGAACATATTTGACATAGAAATCATCTTATTCCAGAAGGTTTGCAATTAAGGATCTTTTCTTGTGTCATATTTTGGTTGGTAGCATAGGCTGACTTATGATTGTATTCAGGGCTCTCAGCATCAACAATTGAGATGAAAATTTTTGAACCAATTAATTGAAAAATAGTGTCATAGGAACATAGATGCTTAGAGAGCACATGTGAATATGATGATATCTCATAGCTAAAATGGAAATGTGGTACACCGATGTAACATTTGTCAAAATATTAACTTAAGTAAAATTTCTAAAGTGATTTATAACCATCAGATTTGACTAAAAGGATAAGGTAATCTGTGGAACGAATCACACACGTGGACAAATGTTAGAATAAAACATAGATTGCTGTTATCACTAGATTGCTAATTGGAAAATGTCATGTCCAAAGCCTACAAGCAGACACACCATAGCATAATGGTGAAGTTTGATCTCTATCTATTGATGAAAGCATATCTTATGTTAATTTTTGGTGAAATATGTTCTGGGCTGGATGTAGATTGGAGAAAACGGGAAGTTTCATCAAGGATCAGGGCCCATGTAACACAAGACCACATGACAAGCTCACACTCAGAGGAAGAGCCCATGTGCATTCCCAGCCAACGAGGGCAATGTATTTTAGTTTGTATAAAAAAACGCTCTTAGAAGTCCCTGAGCACCCTCTTTGTCGGCCTAGGTTGGCTGACTTCCATACTTCTCGTAACTTCCTATTTTAGGTAAGGCTAGTACATCATATATTACAATTGTGGGGCTACATTGAACTTTTCCCACCATTGAGCTCTATGTAAGGAAATTTCCTTAGTTAAATAAAGAGCTTTCAAATTTTTATATGGGTAAGGCTAGTACTTTTTGGCTTACCTTCATTAAGTCTACATAATCTGTTGTTATGTCTAGTGCAATAGAAACGTGTTTGATAATGCACTACAGATCTAGTTGGTGATTTACTCATTGAAAATGTTCACAAAATGTTCTTCGTTTGCAGTTGCGAAACCCTTAGTGGTTGATGGAAGTGCAAAGTCACATGAATTATCACTTGCCTATGATGAGTTCTCCTTATCAAAGCTTGATCCTCCCTTGGTTCTCCAAGAGTTTGTTAATCATGGTAATCTGTTCTCGATTGCTGTTGTGTCAGGCAACTTCATGTTATTATACTCTTCATCTTAATTTATTTTATTGTCCTCTTCCAGGCGGTGTTCTCTTTAAGGTCTATATTGTTGGAGAGGCAATAAAGGTTGTTCGTCGATTTTCCCTTCCTGATGTTAGTAAGCGCGAACTCTTGAACAATACTGGTGTCTTTCGGTTCCCCAGGGTTTCTTGTGCTGCAGCATCTGCAGATGATGCAGACCTGGACCCTAGTATTGCTGGTAAGGTCTTTGCAGGATACATGGATTTTGATTTGTTTATGATGACAAAAAGTATGCTGTATGATGTGAAGAGTGAGTGCCTCTTTCTTTCATATTGTTTTTCTGTAGAACTTCCTCCAAGGCCATTGCTTGAGAAGCTCGCTAGGGAGCTCCGTCTTCGATTGGTGAGATGGTTTGTTATATGTGTGCTTTACTCGAATACTTATTTGTAGGTTTGCACTGGTTCTTATCTTGCATTTTTGTTGCCTTTAGGGTCTTCGATTATTCAACATAGATATAATCAGAGAGCACGGAACAAGGGACCGGTTTTATGTCATTGATATCAATTATTTTCCTGGCAAGTGGAGCCTATTATTTATTCAATATTCTCATCCTTTTAAGCTCATGAAGTGCAGTTTATATCTCCTTTCCCATTCTTTTCTTTCCATCATGTGTCAGGTTTGCTTTATTTTTTTGTCAAGATTTTTCTTGTCAAACTTGTAGAGAGATGCCAAGTAATTGAAACATCATTTAACATGAAGAAATGAGTTTGGTTATAAGAACATTCATATAGAAAAGGCTCTTTGCTGTAGTTATCCAAACACACTGTAAGACAATTGGTTGGAAAACTTGATATCTTAGTGGAAGCAACGTACCTTGGTCAATCCTGGGGTTTTGGCAGAATGGTAGGGAATGATCGGAAAGAGTAGAGGAGACCAAGGATAGATGGTGTACTTATGGGAGGACATTTCTATGCGTTGATGAATCAGAACAATAGGCAACATATCCATTGTACCAAAAATAAAGAGCAAGAACATCAGGTGCTTGTTAGGTGTGCAAGTTCCTTAACCGCAGGGTGTATGCATCTGTTTCTTTGGTTGTTTGGTTCCTGTTTAGATTTAACTTTGAAGTACTAATTGAACAGGACAAGAAGGGCATTTCAGGAACAATCTAGTGGGAGGAAATTACAATAGACAATTTTCAAAGTATAACATGACATTTTGATACAAGTTGTGATAGCCACAAATGACGCACAATGGAAGTGGATGAATAAGTATTAATTTAATGTATGTAGGAAAGATGGGTGTACCACCATTAATTTGGATATATCGAGTAATATATTAATTGAGAAGTCTCACATTGGAAGTTCCTGGGATCAAATCTATTTGACTGTTGATAGGACTTCGTTATTTATCTATTGTAAAAAAAAAAAAAGGAAAACCAAAAGTCCTTAATTTTTTAGGGAAATAATATCATAATTTTGAAGTTTACATATTTGTCAGAATTATGAACTATAAGGAGTATTTAGCAGGAGGATTCTTATGAGCTGGTATATAATTGACTTTACTTCCTGACATTATTTGAATGAACAAACAAAACATCTTCTTAAGTAGAACAGTTGGTAACCTTTGCAGGTTATAGTAAAATGCCAGGCTATGAACACATATTTACCGACTTCCTTCTGAGCGTGGTACAGAGCAAGTTCAAAAGGCTACTAAGTAGCAACTGATCATCTAGCTTGAGGATGCTGCTCGACGGCACTAAGCACTTGCCGGATACCTGAACCCGGGGGGAGCCGAGTCCCAACCCGATGCTCAATGTATATAAGCTCGGAGACCCACAATAATCTGGAGCTTTATTCCGAGATGGTGGCATTTATTGTGCAGATAAGTGCTACTGCTTCCCTCTTCTCTGGTTACTGATTCATGTTATAAGCAAGCCTTCTGTGAAAGTCTAATCACACCCCCACCAAAACACCCCTCCTCTTTTATCTTTTGTGGTTCGTTCCTTGTTCATGTTCTAATGGATGATCAATGTAATTCCAGTTTCCGAACAGTGTGCTTTGTGGAGTGAGGAATCAAATCTACAACGTTAGTGGCTAAAACTCTCCTTTTTGTATGATTTTTATAGGAGGTTTAAGAACATTGTTCAACCTGAAAAATTTTAATAGCAGATAATGCATCTTTGACGTGAAATTCTTTCATTTCCTTTAAGATTACATGCTTTTATAATGCACGCCCTTGGTACGCAGTTGCGTTTGGATCTTATACAGCTGCATATGTAGTCCCTTCAAATTTATATAC
Organism: Musa acuminata AAA Group; assembly: GCF_036884655.1. Classification (NCBI taxonomy): domain Eukaryota; kingdom Viridiplantae; phylum Streptophyta; class Magnoliopsida; order Zingiberales; family Musaceae; genus Musa; species Musa acuminata. The sequence continues at coordinate 29,460,061 of NC_088340.1, forward strand.
ATGGCTTGTAATCCTTTGCAGAAGACTGTGATGTGACAGTGACGAAATAAAAGAAAAGAAAGAAGAAGCTTATTCTAATGACACAAGTTGACGTGACTGTCCGCTCTTCCAATCAAGTAGGACTCGGTCACCTCCATAGATAAAGCCGAAGCATAAAGATCAGTCACTGTGATCCCCCAACCCTCCATCTGTAGACCTCAATTTGTCCTTATTCCTAAATGTATGCAAATACTTATGTTACGTGGGCCCGATACTTCACGTGGGTATGGCCCACCAAATAGTTCTCCATGAATTAGTGGGTTCGTGTCGTGTATGATCTATCTTTCTGTCAATCATATCCTTCTTCCTTGCCCCCACACGCTTTCCACTCCTCCCTTTTCCTTCACATCTTTCCTACGCCTTCACGTGTACCATCTCAATCAGCGTCTGCCTCCACAAAATGGCCTCCTTGTGTCCTCCCCATTCAAGGGGTGGCATACAGAAATTAACACACACCTTTCATATAATCGCATGAAACGGAGGAGATTACACATATAAGAATCATGTCTTCTGTACAGCGGACAAAGATGACTTGTAAGGAACATAAAGCAATCGGTCTGTCAATAATACTTGGCGGTACCAGATGCAATTGCTTCTTCGTCGACCATAACCAGTCGAGTGATGCTAAGTATCGAGTGTAATTCCCAAGCCCTAGATTAAAAATTTAAAAAAAATATAATAAAAAAGAGGGGGTGGGAGGAGTTCGTCTTCCCCAGCTAACATGATGCTGAATGGATGAAAGGGTGGAAGAAGTGATGCTTTGCTGGTGCGACCACAAAAGGCTCGGCGCCGCCGCCTTTGGGGCCGTCGGCGGCGGCTCTTATGGTCTTGCAGGAAGGGCACATGGTGAGGGTGGCCGCCGGGAACTGCATGCAGACCGGCGGCGGCGCGAGTTTGAGGGCCTTCAGCTCCTGTAGCTCCTTGTGCAGTCGCCGGTTCTCGTCGGTCAGCGACTCGCAGCACCTCTTCAGAAACTCGCAGTCGACTTCGGTCTGCTTGAGCTTGGTCCTGTCATCACATCACTCGAAGCCTTGATGTTGCAACCGCAGTGCATGCAATTCCATTATGTATAGGTAGTAGATATATACACAACATTTGACATCATAGATATGAAATATACGTATGTATATGCACACACGTCTGAAAGAATTAGAGACAAACCTTGCCCTCCTATTTTGGAACCATACTTCCACTTGTCGTGGCCGCAGATTCAATTGCTTGGCCAAAGCATGCTTCTGTTTCTGTTCATCGAACCAAAAATAATGAGGAGAAAGATAGATGAGAAAGAAAGGTACGCAGAGAAGATTCTTTCGGGTACTACTCACAGGATTGAGGGTACTGTTCTCCTTGAACCTGTCTTCCAACAGGGCCGACTGCTCCTTCGTGAGCCTAAGCTTCTTCCTAGGACTGCCGTCGTCGTTATCGTCGTAGCTACCGCCGCGGGAGTCGGCCCTCGCTGTATCTGCTTCCTCGCCGCCGCCGCCGCCGCCGTCGTCTTTCTCCTTCTTCATCGTCGTCGGAGTGTAGGCAGTCGAAAAGGATGAGACCGTGCTGTGAGGAGACGACGGCCGCGCTTGCCGCCCCTCCTCGCTCCCCTTGTTCGCTTCCCCGTTGTAGACATCATGAGGAAGGCTTAACATCAGTGATGGCTGCTTCTGTGCCATCAAGCTCCTGAGAGGCGAGCAGGGCACTTCCTGCCTGCGACGAGTCGTACCGCTCGACGGCGCCGTGCTCCTTCCCCCGACGCCAAGCCCGAGAGCAAGGCTGGTGTCGCACACATCCATCCCTCGGCTCCTGTCCAATCTCTGCTTTGTTTCTTTTATCTCCTCAACCCGCTACTCCCAGTATCCCGCTGTATCCTCCTCTTCAACAGAGAGAGAGAGAGAGAGAGAGAGAGAAGCTTTGGTGCAGGAAATAGAATACGTGAGGGAAATAAATCGATGAAGGAACCGAGAAGGGAATCAGGAAGAGAATATGGGAGATGGGGATAGAATTATCTGCCACAAGCTAACAGGGTTGACGACGGAGTCGACCTACCTCGCTACTTACCAATGAATAAAGGAGGACCAAAGACGAGCTTTCGGAATGGGAAGGTGCGTGGGGAGAGATGACCGCGTGGATTCACATGGGAAAGGGTGCGTGACCTTTGCCTCCCCTGCCACAGCCCACCCACCCCACTCCACATCTACTCGAAGGTCTCGTTAACTCCCTGTGGTACACATACGGGTTGGAGTTGATACACCTCCACCGCTACTCTTGGCTTATAAGCTTTGTCCCACTGCAACTTGTACCCCACGTAATGCGTTACGTATTCTTCGTCGTTGAGCTAATCATACCAAGTGTGAGAACTCCTCGTTGGAGTGGTTGCCATGTTACAACACACCGATAGATATGGGGCTCATGTCGCCAGCGCTCTCCCCTCCGCTTGTCTGCTCTTTCTCGGTCCTCTGATGGTGGAGGTGAGACGGACAGAGGAACCACTGATCGAAGCAAGGGTGAACTGCACCATGTCTTGCTCCCAAGGGGAAAAGAAACAGACGTCGCCTATTCAATGCCATGAGATGTCCGCAGTTCTCCTGATCCACGAGACAAACCAAACCTTTTCTCTCAAATGGTTGCGTGAGATGACTTCCAACACTTTTTCTCCCCACCAACTCCTTGTAACCCATAGAAGATGGTGTTGTGATGATTATCTCGGATAAGCATCGACTCCAAGGACAGTAGCCGATGACATGTTGGAGAATAAGTGTCTCATCTCCCAAATCAAACCGAACGGCACCATAATTAATATTCCAGTGGAGGCATTTCGTCGAACACCATCCCCCCACCCTCGCACCAAGTTGCGTGCTGATGGATAAAGCTTCCATACACCACCGACCAACATGCATCATCGTAAGGCTGTGGCCCCGCCGATCATGTGTCACTTGAGATTCCTCGGGGACAAGAGCAGTGGGGAGGACAAGAATCGCGGAGCTACTTGTGAAGCAGATAGCACACGCTCTCCGCAGCGTCCGTTTGTGTGTGCCATCGACTACTACTTGCCATATGCACCTGCAGGCTTCTGTTCCTCGTCCTTGTTCAGTACAACGAATACGATCATGATAGCTTGGAATTTGCTCTAAGCATGTCATCATGGAATATAGAGGTGGATGGAGCGAACAACTAAGTGAAATCAATTCATCCACTTCCTCTCTCCTCTCTCCTCTTAAAGAGAAGAAACAAGTCTACATGCCTGGATAGAAAACAATTTATCCATCCTTTCTCTTCCTCTTTTATTTACCGGAAAGAAGAAGAAGAAGAAGAAAACCTCCTCGTCGTCGATCGATTAATGTCAAAAGTAGTTGCAAAGTCAAATTTGAGGTGCATATCTACCAAAAGGTGGTTCAGTCACATATCATCCAGTAACCATGTCAAAGATCCAAACCCATTGTTGATTAGCCCCATCGATTCATTTCCAATCACCATCACAATATGATATGATCCCCCATATCTTTGGTGGACCACCACCCCTTTTGCCTCACCCAGTTCTTCTGGGTTGCCCTCCTCTTCCCCCACCTCTCTCGTCTCCACCAACTTGCTCAAACTAGTCAACATAGTTATAATCAAATTGCATCCACCCCTGAGAAAACTGACCTGCAAACTCCCGTCTTCCACATCCAAACACATGGCATTGATGCATCATCTCTTTTCACTCGGAGGCATTATTTTATTCCCGACCCTGTTGGTGGTGCAATGGTCCAACATAGCCTATGCTCGTTCGAGGAGGAAGGAGAGGGAGTTTGGGCAGCCGTGACAACTAGTTGGCATTTTATCCCAAAGAATGTGTCCCATGCAAAGCAACTCAAAGCCACCACTACTTGTGCTTTCTCAAGTGGGATCAGTCAGTCACGATAGAAAAAGGTGATGAACCATCAAAGGTGATCAACTAAGGCCCTCCTATCATGTCACTGTGTGTTCCATTCCTACCTGACCTGTGTTGTTCCAATGGTTACCACATGTCCATTTGATGATGTATGGGCACAAGCAAAAAAAAAGAAAAATAACAAGGAAATAAAAATGAAGGACACAAAAGTCCCAGTTGGGTGAAAGCTTTCTCCAAACTGTATGATAGAATTAATTCTTGACATTGTCCATCATAACCATAAATTGGTACCACACCACACCAGGTGAGATAGTCGTCCATGTATGGGGCAGTGCATGAGCTTGTAAGGGAGTTAGTATTCACATCCAAAGTGTTTGGCCCTTGATATTTTCCTTTCAAACCTATAGGGAAATTGAATGAGAAAAAAATGTGACTCAGTCATCCCTGCCTTACCACCATATCATTTGTTTACTTGTGTTGATTCCAATATATGAATCCGACTTTTCTAATAATATGTGACTATTATTTAGACTCATGAAGTTATTTTTAACATTAAGTGCTTGTAAATAAAAATTCATGATCGTGTGGATATAGAATATTTGTCCTAACATGTACTCTAAGCCTATGTGATTTGAGAATTTTGATAGTTGATCTTTGTTCTAGTAATCCTAAAAATACATATAGAATCAAATCAACTATATGCATATCAAATCAAAGTGGTATAACTCCACTGGATAACTCAGTTATGACACATGATGTATAAAAGATCACAAAAATAAGTATATTTATATTAAGGTGCATTAAATCATGAACAACATGTCAAATTCTTCATACCAGAGCTTCGTAATTGGTCACAAGCAAAACGTTTCAAGGATCGACTTTGTACGAAAGGATGATCTTGTTGACTGGATCAGATTTGTGGTTGGTGAAGTCAGGATGGATTGGTGGTCAAGCTGACTGACTGTATCGGTCATTGCAACGACAAAATAATAGTAACAGGTTGACCGCATGTAATTTACCTGTTGTCGGTCAACGTTTGGATGCTGCCGTCCAATAACGACTGTTTGGTGGCATGCACACTTGCTCTCGATCGAAATCGAACTTTGTGTTTATTAATTACATCAACACAATGTATCAATCATGACTGACATTGTGCTGTCTTTTCTCACCCATATGTGTTTATTAATTACATCAATAAACCTCGCCCGGTTCTCACCCATAGGCTTTGACCAATTCGTAGTCAAGAGTTTGACCAAACAAAACCTCGCCCGGTTCTGTTCTTGTTCATTTTTATTGTCAGACTTTTTCATGTTAATAATTATTTTTATTATATATATATATGATTTTCTGAAAAAAAAACTTTTTTTAGGTTTTTACTAAAAGATGTCCCTAGTTTTCTTATTACTGTTCTTTTTTCCTCTAATATTCTAAATGCCCCTCGTCGTCACTCATTGACTCCACCCCGTTATCTCTTTGTGATTACCCTGCTCTGTTGCTACCCCATAAAGTCTTCGTTTGTAGCGTCAATGACTCCCTCTATCATGACTCCTATCACCCCCTTTTTAATAGAACCTCGATCACCCATGAAGCTTTCTTCCTCCACTCACTCATATAACTCACTTTATATATATATATATATATATATATATATATATATATATATATATAGTGAATTTTATAAAAAAAATTAAAGTTTGAAAATTTCTCATATAATATTCTAATTTTAAAAAATTCACGTACAATGCCTTTTTTCAACTTGACCATTTTATCTCGCGACTACCGCTCTCTGTCTAGCCCCTAATCATGCTTTAGCTTCATTTTGAAAAATGGAACATCTCTTAGTAAAACCAAATATAGGACCACCATCTGATAAAAACTATATATATATATATATATATATATATATATATATATATATATATATATATATATTTACTGGGCCAATCAGACGTGTGTTATATTGGGCCTAAATACCACCTTTTGTTTCGACCTACGAAACATCGTGCGCGCAGAATATGAAATTAGATTCCGCGTGCAGGCGCCGAACCATGGAACATAAGAGACGCCCTCCCATTTGTTAGAAGTGCAGGGCCCACTTGATATAAGAATTGAGAGAGAATGCTGCGGCATTTGGTTGCTCGGATCAGACGCTGGATCCGAACCAGTGAGGTTTAAGGGCTCCAAAGGTCCGTTCGTGCGCAGTTCCGCAAGGGAATGGTGAAGTTGGAGGTAATCCAACCAATCGAGGGTATTCTTGCCTCGTCGGCGTCATGGGCGACGCAAGGAGACGCGGTTGAGAACTGCAAGATCGTCAAGGAAGGGGAGGCGGAGGTCCTTTAGCTCCCTGGGGCTATGTTGTCTTCAACAAAGCGCAGGTACCCGTCTATGGTTTCTAATGTTCGATGCCCTTACGCCCCTTTGGTTCGTTCAGGCGCTTGGTGTCGCGTGCATCGACAAAAATCGCACCTTTTCTTCTTCTGGTGGTCGTCGTTTATCGTTGCGTATATATATTTCATGGTTATAGATTCTGAGAATAGTCTGCCAAAAGACAATTTTGACTTGTAAAAGAACAAGTCCAATTGAATGCTGCTAATTTCCTGCCACAGAAAAGATGTAGAATTGCAGAAAACATGTCCAGTTGAATGCCATTATATTATTTCAACATCCATTCATTTGCTCTGTAATGTTTGCAAAAGAAAAGATCATTATATTTTCTGTTGGGATCTCAATAACCTCTTTGACTTGATTATGTTCACAACACACATGTCCATTGCTGTCTTAAGGACTTAAATTGCTAACTTCAAGGAAGAGCATATTGCCCCTTTGAGAAAAAAGACAAAAAAAAGAAGAAGAATCAGATATAATGGTGGTAAAGGACAAACTTTGAGCATCTTGTGCCAATGAAACAAGTGAGGCCAGGATGACAAGACAATGGAGATTGTGAAGTACTTACTTGATCAGTCAGTCTCTAGATGAAACATGGAGATTATGATGATCAGCCACTAGATGAAACACAGTCTTTCTCGAGAATGCATGAAGATTATCTTCTGGAAATGAGTTGCAAGAACTTAAATCATCAATTGTCCCTGAGGTGAGTTAGAACTGGTTAGTGTTTCATTACATATGAGCATATAAGACATATTTGGGCTAGTCAGTTCCAGAGTGATGCTACTCTTCTTCAATTACCGGAGAGGGCTATGTGCATCTTTGTGTTTACCATCAGTTTTGAGTTTTTGCATTTCACTTGTCATGAAACTACAAGCTGTGGCAGCTTATGAATTAACATCTCTGTGAGATGCCCATGGAGTTGATGGGATTTGTCAAGTGATATATTTAGAAAATGGAAAGAGTATCTGTGATTTGTTTAAAGAGAATTACCTCATGGATAATTTCTTTTCAGTGTGATGCTTTAGATTGGTTACCGAATGACATAGCTTGTGCCATTGGATAGAAGTATTATGAGAAACATAAAATTCAATAGTCAGCACGGCCTGGTCCACGAATCGATGTCGGAAGTCTTCGGTCGGCTGAGCTAGTCGCTGAGGTCGGTCAAGCCCTCGAAATCGGGTGTTGGCGCCGGAATGTTGATCGGCATCTCTCGGCCCGGACATCGATTGGCGGCTCGTCGTCGGGATGCTGGTTGACGACTCTCAGGTCGGAATGCTCGTGGCTAAAGGGTAGCCACTTTCCTGCAAGGATGGCCCTCGTTGGGTGATTGCCGATTTTGGCCCCTCCGACGAGTAAGTCAGTTGTGGGTTGATTTGTTTTTTGCCTCCTCCTGGGTCGGATGTCGGCCAGGGGCTTTTATACTACTGTACGAGGGTCAGTCGTACGCGGGTTTGGCGTGGCGGTCAATCCTCGAGAGGTGAGATAGTGGGAATTATTTCTATCATCTCGAGGACCAAAAGGTCTTTGTAGCTAAGAGAGCAGTGTTCCTAAAGAAGGAGCACATTCTTGGCGGAGATAGTGGGAGAATGATAGAGTTGAGCGAGGTTGGAGAACCAAGCTCAAGCACCACTCTACAGCCCGAGTCTGTTCAGGTACCTAATACACAAGTTTCAACTTTACGCAGGTCTGATAGAGTATCCCATCATCCTGAGAGATATGTGGGACATATTAGAGGAGAGGATGTTGAGGATATTGATCCTCAGACCTACGAGGAGGCTATTATGAGTATAGACTCCGGAAAGTGGCAAGAAGCCATGAATTCTGAGATGGATTCTATGTACTCCAATAAGGTTTGGAACCTAGTTGATGCGCCCGAATGTATTATACCCATCGGTTGCAAGTGGATCTTTAAGAAAAAGATCGGAGTAGATGGAAAGGTAGAGACCTATAAAGCAAGGCTAGTGGCTAAGGGGTATCGTCAAAGGCAAGATGTTGACTACGACGAAACCTTCTCACCCGTAGCAATGCTAAAATCCATCAGAATTCTATTGGCTATTGCAGCACACTATGATTATGAGATCTGGCAGATGGATGTGAAAACCGCATTCCTCAATGGGAACATCGAGGAGGTGTATATGATGCAACCTGAGGGATTCGTGTCCAAGAACTGCCTAGATAAGGTGTGTAGGTTGCTTAGATCCATTTATGGACTAAAGCAAGCTTCCCGAAGTTGGAACATAAGATTTGATGAGGCAATCAGATCTTATGACTTCGTTAAGAACGAAGATGAGCCTTGTGTATACAGAAAGGTAAGTGAGAGTGCTATCACCTTTTTGGTGTTATATGTGGATGACATCCTGATCATTGGGAATGACGTAGGAATGCAATCCACAGTAAAGACTTGGTTATCTAGACACTTCTTCATAAAGGACTTAGGGGAAGCATCCTATACCTTGGGGATTAGAATCTATAGAGATAGATCTAAAAGGATGCTTGGCTTGTCCCAGTCCAAGTACATAGAAACCATTGTCAAAAGGTTTGGCATGGAAAATTCCAAGAGATGTCTCGTACCGATGAGACATGGGATATCGTTTTCTACGAGTATGTCCCCAAAGACTCTAGAAGAAAGGGCGAACATGAATATGATACCTTATGCCTCAGCAATAGGGTCTATCATGTATGCCATGCTATGTACTAGGCCTGATATAGCGCATGCTCTGAGTGTCATGAGCAGGTATCAGGCGGATCCAGGCTTGGAGCACTGGAAAGCAGTAAAGTGTATCCTTAAGTACTTGAGAAAGACTAAGGATCTTTCACTAGTATATGGAGGTAATAGCCTTAAGGTTGAAGGCTATACTGACTCAAGTTTTCAGTCTGATGTCGATGATAGCAAGTCGAATTCAGGGTATGTGTACACCTTGAATAGAGGAGCAGTGTGCTGGAAGAGTTCCAAGCAAGATACTACTACTGACTCGACCATAGAGGCGGAGTACATTGCAGCATCAGATGCAACAAAGGAGGGAGTCTAGGTGAAGAAGTTCATCACAGATTTGGGAGTCGTGCCGAGTAGCGAGGAGCCGACTTCCTTATATTGCGACAACTATGGGGCAATTACTCAAATAAGGGAACCCGGGTCTCATCAGAAGTGTTCTGAGGAGGTTCCAGCTTATCAGAGAGATCGTAACCTGAGGAGATGTAGCAGTGGAAAGAGTTCCATCCGAAGATAACATTGTAGATCCACTGACAAAGTCGTTGTCATATTTTGTCTTTGAGCGTCACAGGGGTCTGATTGGGATCAGACACATAGGTGATTGGCTTTAGGTCAAGTGGGAGATTGCTAGTCATAGGTGCCCAGCAAGCCAATCACAAGAGTGATGACACGTGTGACTTGATACAGAATCTTTTTGCTTATTATATTTTGGCATATATCACTTTATAACTATTGCATATGTGCATATATATATTGTGATGTCCTTGGATTTGTGCAATGGGAATCGGATCGTGATGAGATCACGATAATGAGATCGATTCACCTTTAAACACATATCCTAAATAATCCCGGTCATAGGTTACTCGAGAGGGACATCGTGATAACCGGACAGACTGGTGTGCTGTATACCCGTCCATATGATGGATGCAGTTGGTCTCATAGCTGCTCGTGTAGGGACACTAGGGATATAGTACAGGTGCTCATTGGAGAATGAGTTCACTGATTGATCCGCTTACGGAATGCTGGATGGTTGATGATGCCTTATTGTTAGACAACGATTCCGTAGTCCTAGTGGTGTATCTGGTCCTTAGACTTGAGACACCAAGGATGTCCTGTATGAGTGCTCCACTCTTTGATACCAGGCTTATAGGTTTGGCTATCCCAGATCTAATACAGCTGGTCATTGGGAGTGGTAGTCGACCTTACGAGGGCTATTGAGTGTCGATAGAGGATCATCCACTCTCAGCGTCATGAGAAGAATATCCCATGTGTTCTCGCTCAGACAAATCCCTGGCTAGGGTCATTCGGGTTGAGAGAGAAAGAGTTCTCCGGGAGAATCCGATTAGAGCGAGACTCGAGTAGAAACCATATGGGTTTGACAGCACCTTGCTCGATATACGGTCTCTGGGATATTAGATGGATGAGGGACTATAGGTACATGGTAACTGAGGACAGACATGTCCAATGGATTGGATTCCCCTATATCGTCTGAGGACTTCGGCGTAGTGGCCTAGTACGTCCGTAGTCGATGAGTCGAGTGAATTATTACAGAGATAATAATTCACTGAGTTAGAAGGAGTTCTGATAGGTATGACTCACGGCCAGCTCGATATTGGGCCTAGAGGGTCACACACATATGGTAGGCATTACGATGAGTAGAGGTTCGGATATGAGATATCCGACGGAGCCCTTGTCTTATTGGATGCAGATCCAATATCCACTAGGGGAGGACCCATTAGGGTTTGACAGGGGACCACTATAAATATGAGGGATTCAGAGCCTCATAGGCTAGAGCCTTTGCTTGCCTTTCCTATTCTCCTCTCCGTCTCCACCTCAGAGCAGGCCTGGAGTTTTGAGGAGCGTCGTCGCAACCCTACTGTGTGGATCACCACTAGAGAGGAGGACGCTTGACCTCCTTCACCCTCTCCTGAGGATCTGCAAGGAAACAGGGATATACGATCTCCCTAGGTAACACAATCTACTCTATACGCAGTTTTAAGTTTCACAGATTTTGCGCACCAATCTTCGCACGACGACGAACATCTTTTTGGGAATCGGGGATTTTGTTTTCTTGTTCTTCCGCTACGCATATGATGTCGCCTCCAAGATTTCCCAACAATCCATTCGACCCAATTTTGGTTTTCCAGCGGCCCAATTGCCTCAAGATTAAGTTAATGGGATCACCTCTCATTTCCAACTTAATTATTATGCTAACTACGATATTTCCTAAGACATTTACTGCATCTTGCTCCGGTGCGTCAATCGCTTCTTCCGGCGAACTTCTGTCGATCATCCGATGAACCCTCGGTGATGCTCCTGCGGACTTCCGGCAAACTCCTGGACTTGCGACGATCCACTTGGCAAGTTCCGGCGAGCTTCTTTGGCAAGCTCATGGACTTCTCGAATTTGTTCCCGCAGAACCTCCGACGATTGTCCGAACTTCCGTCGAACTCCCAACGTGATCATTGTCTTGACTCCGGCGTAACTCTTGCTGCATATCTTACTTTTATTGTAGTTAATCCTGCACACTTATCTCAACATATAGATTAGATAACAAATGATAATTGACTTCATCATCAAAATCCGAGATTCAACAGGAGGCACTTATTGCCTGATCGCGACACGAACCTACTAAGTGCCGCCAACTTCCCGGTGAGGCACTGCACCTCCTTGATCGAGCGGGGGGGGGGGGGGCGGGGATGCATCTCGGTTACGGCTCGAACCTTTTCTGGGTTGGCATCTATCCCTCTCTAGTGGATGACGAAACCGAGGAATTTTCCCGAGCTGACCTTGAAGATGCACTTCGCGGGATTCAGGCGCATGTTGAACCGCTTGAGCGTTTGGAATGTCTCCGCTAGGTCGGCCAAGTGCGTGCTTGCAGCGTTGCTCTTCACGATCATGTCGTCCATATATACTTCAATGTTCCTCCTGAGCTGGTGCTTAAACAGCTTGTCGACCATTCTTTGGTAAGTCCAGCGTTTTTTAGGCCGAAAGGCATTACTTTGTAGCAATACACTCCTCTGTTGGTGATGGAGGCAGTGTTCTCCCGATCTTGTGGTGCCATCCGGATTTGGTTGTAGCCCGAGAATGCATCCATAAACGTGAGGAGTTCATAGCCTGCGGTGGAGTTGACCAGTTGGTTTATCTTGGGAAGTGGATAGCAGTCTTTGGGGCATGCCCGGTTGAGATCGGTGTAATCAACGCACATCCTCCAGCTTCCATTGGGTTTTTTAACGAGGACTACATTCGACAACCACTCGGGGTATTTCACCTTGGTAATAAATCCTGCCTCTTTAAGGCGGTCGACCTCATTGCCGATCGCCTTCTGTCGGCCGAGAGCAAACTTCCTTGGCCTTTGTTTTACCGGCCTAGCCTCGGGGTCACCCCTAGGTCGCTCCCGGGAATATCCTTGGGGGACCATGCAAACACATTGATATTTTCCCTCAAATAATCGATGAACTAGAGTTGATTTGCTTCGGGGAGTGCCATCCCGATTTTCACGATCAAATCAGGCCAGTTCCTTTTCAGGGGTACCTCAGTGAGTTGCTCGAGGGGCTCCAGCTGCATCGGTGCCATGACTCCTTCGCAGGGATCTGGGACTTGACGGGGGCATGACTTCTCCGGGAGAGTAACTGCTGTAAGATAGCACCGCCTTAATTCTCCCGAATCGCTTCGGGATTCCCCGACCCCTATTGAAGTTGGGAACTTGATGGCCCGGTGGTAGGTGGAAACCACTGCTTTTAACTTGTTGAACATCGATCGACCGAGGATGACGTTGTAGGCCGAGGGTAGATCGACTACCACGAAGGTAGTCATTATCGTCTTTGCTCTTGGGTCTTCCTCGATGGTGACGGGGAGGATGGTGGTCCCGAGCTGGGAGATAGAATCCCCTATGAACCCAGTGAGTGTTGACGCCATGGGGGCGAGGTCCTCCTTGATCAAGCTGAGCTTCTTGAAGGCATCGAGGTATAGCACGTCGGTAGAGCTCCCGGTTCGACCATTACTCTTTTGACCCGAGCATTGGTGATTCGAATGGAGATCACCAAAGCATCGTCGTGATGGGAACGCTCGACCTTTTCGGCTCCAAAAGTGATTTCAGGCTCGAGCTCGGGCCGAGGATGTTTTTCCACCGTGCTCCGGGCGTAGGCCTTCCTTGCCATTGAGCTATTGCCACCGGTTGTCGGTCCTCCGGAGATGATGTCGATCTGCCTTTCGATGGGTCCCCTAGGCTGTGGAGTTGCTTCCTGAGGTTCCTTGAGGTAGCGCCCAAGGTGACCTCTTCAGATTAGGTCCTCGATTTGATTCTGGAGGTCGTGGTAGTCTTCCGTGTCATGACCATAGTCTCGGTGGAACTTGCAATATTTGGACCGGTCTTTGTGAGTAGCTTTCATGGGGTTTGAGCTGTCGCAAGAGGCCCTTATCCCTGATTTGGAGGAAGATCTCGGTACGAGATGTGTTTAGAGGGAGAGGCAGGGGCCTCGGGAGCAACAACTCTTGTCGATCGGGCCTCCAACGAGGTTGCATCGGGACTACTGAGGTCGCTCCTCAGGACTATTTCGCCCTTGGTCTCTTTTTGTCCATGCGCTTTCTTGCCACCAAAGCTTCAACGGCGATGTACTGGTTTGCGCGCTGAAGCATCTCGAGGATGATCGGTGGCGGCTTCTCGGTCAACAACCAGAAGAACCTTGAAGGCTTCAAGTCCATCAGAAATGCCTGCATGATTAAAGAAGGATGAGCATCTGGGAATCCTCGGATTTCAGTGGCGAAACATGCCACGAACTGAGAGAGCGACTCGTCTTCGCGCTGGGATAACGCGAGCAAGGTGGCCATGGAAGGCTTGGGTGGCACGCTAGCGAGGAAATTCTGCTCAAACTCCCTTGTGAGTTGATCGAAAGATGAGACCAAGGACGGGCGTAGTCAGCTAAACCATGCTCGTGCTGGTCCCTTGAAGGTGGTCGGGAATGCCCGACACATCAGGGCATCGAAGGTGCCATAGAGGGCCATCTGAGCCCGAAACACGGCGACGTGCTCTGTGGGGTCGGAGCCACCGTCGTACGTCTCCAATGCCGGTAACCTGAAGTTGAGGGGTATAGGCTTGTCCTGTATTTCCTGAGTAAAGGGGGATTCGCCTGAGCTGCCTTCGCCCGTCTCGCCTCGCGACTTCTGGAACTTGCGCTGGAACTCGTCCAGGCGTTGGTTGACACGACACATCTAGATTTGGAACGAGTTATTCATGGAGTCGGACGATATGGTATCAGGCTCGGAGTAGGGTGGAGTGATCCGACAGGGTGCGGGTATGCTCTGCTCGGGCATGCCTCTCGGGTTCATCGTCTTCTCTTGGGCTTCTCCCGTCCCGACTTGCTCCCTGCTCGGCCTTTTCCGTGTCGGGTTGGTCGGAGGAGTTGCTAGTTGCACGATCTGGGGAATGAGTGGGACGATCATCTGCATCATCCCTGCCATTGCCTGTACTTGCTTGGCCAGGCCGAGGAACGCCTCGGGTGAAATGGTCGAGGGTCTTGTGGTAAGTCCGGGGGTGACAACCCCGGATCATTGAACAGGTGCCAGTAGCGATATGGCATCGAGGCCGAGATCCCCTCGTCTCTGAGGACGGGGAGGGGCTGATCTCTGAGCCCGACAGAGGGGTGACCGGTCGGTGGTTCTCCCTCGGGTAAAGCTCCTACGGGATGCTCTTGTGACATGGCCCTCTTTCTAGCGCTAAAAATGTTGGTGAACTGATGCACCGTAACTGATGAGTCAGCATGGCCTGGTCCACGGGTCGATGTCGGGAGTCTTCGGTCGGTTGAGCTGGTCGCCGAGGTCGATCAAGCCCTCGAAACAAGGTGTTGGCGCCAGAATGTTGATCGGCGTCTCTCGGCCCGGATGTCAGTTGGCAGCTTGCCGTCAGGATGCTGGTTGATGACTCCTAGGTCGGAATGCTCGTGGCTCGACGGTGGCCGCTTTCCTGCAAGGATGGCCCTCGTCGGGTGATTGTCGACTTTGGCCCCTCCGATGAGCAAGTCAGTGATGGGTTGATTTGTTTTTTGCCTTTCCTTGGGCCAAATGCCGGCCAAGGGCTTTTATACTACTATACAAGGGTCGGTCGTACGCGGGTTTGGCGTGACGATCGATCCTCGACAGGTGAGATGGTACCTTTGTACGACCGTCGTCCCAGGATGCGTGGAACGACACCATGCGACGCCATCTCGAGCTTTCCAGGACGGGACGTACCGAGCACGCCTTTGTACGGATTTTGACTCGGCGCGTGGGGGTTCTCCTCTTGCTGACTTGGCTATAGCGTGGCATGGCATTGATCATGATGTGGCCCGGAGATTGCTGCTTGCTGCTACTGTTTATTAAGGACCAATAATGGAGGATAGTTTAATTATGATAAGACCCTAAAGTTTTATCATCGCTTTGATACCAATTGATAAAACCCTAAAGTCTTATCGTCGCTCTGATACCAAATGATAAGACTCTAAAGTCTTATCGTCGCTCTGATACCAAATGATAAGACCCTAAAGTCTTATCATAAAAAAGAAGAAGGGAAGCGATCAAGGAGGGCCGATCCTCTCGAAGCAATCATCCCCTTTCCCTTCTTCTTTTTTACGATAACACTTTAGGGTCTTATCAAATTATGTTATAATTGCTTTACAGGTGATGTATTCTAGATCATTTAGTTCTTTTGTTATATGTTTTGATTTCTATTTATCTCTTTCTTATATCTTTTGTCATATTCCAGATTCGATGAGGATTGCAGTTAAGTTCGTGAGCGGCATGACACATTCCCCATTTCCCATAATTGACGTCGATCGCATTGAGGTACTGATAATAGGAGCTCATTATAAAAGGGTTGCACATATACATTCTTGTAGATCTTTTTATCTCCCTCAATACGATATAAATATTTAAGTCTGAATCTTTTATACCCATACTTAGATATCGGAGGAGTCTCGTCGAGAATACTTTGGACGTAGTTTGGCAAGGTTTGATACTATCAAAATTGGACAATTTGATATTAGTACGGAAGTCTTAAGACTTCCGTTGTCTCCGAATCGACATCCATTTTAGACAACCGACTTACCAATCTACCAATAATGAATCTTAATATGTCTTTTGCGGAGAAGTTTGGTCTAATTCATCCTAGCAGCTAATTTGTTGTTGGTGGAAGGCATTGGTTACTTCCACTAAAATTCTCATCTTTCTTGGTGTTGATGTTTTATCAATTAATCCCTTGCTAGTGGCTATGATCAATTACTTCAATTTTAATTACTTGTTAATTATCTTTACTTCTTTTATTCTACAAGAACATCTCATATTGTTGAATAATGCTGGATAAAAAATTTACCTGATCTATTTGTTCTGCACTACAAGATTTAACCCAATTCCGATACTGATATTTGTATCCAAATACATCATCAATCAAAACAGAGTATTTGAAATCAAAACAGAGTATATTGATACCACCTCTGTCATGACCCTAAAAAAAAAAAATTAATAATATTAAAATTTTAATCACAAATCAATCCAAATCTAAACTAACAATTGAGGACACTGAAAACATTCTATCAAATTCACATCTATAAAACCTGTGCAGTTTATAATCATATATCATATCACTCGATAATTCACATTTATGACAACCCAAGCCAACTTAACAAACATGAACAACATTTATAAATCCATAAGCTAAGTAATTTATACAATCAAAACTTTAACCATTTACCACAAGTTCATATCATCGTAAACTAGACTTAATATTCTGAAATTTTAAATAAGAGAGATCGTCTAATACTTTTACAAGGTATATCCATTTCGGTTCATCGACAACATTTCATTACATACAAAATATGCTTATACAACAATAACATAATAACCAACAAGATTTCTCATAATTCTGAATAGCTCTCCACTGTCTCAGCCCAATTCAAACATCTCAAAGAGTGACAAGCTGACCTGAAAGATTTATATAACAACGGAGTGAGCTAAAAATAGCTCAACAAGTGACAAAGCATATATAGCACGAGAAGGGACAGTTTCAAATAAAATAAGATATCACAATGGAAGACAGAATGTAAGAGATTCAAAGATATCATCTCATTAGATACATAATCGTAAATGTCATTTCATTCATAACATATTTGGTTCATAACAAATAAAGCATAGAGTAATTGAAGTATATCGATGACAAATAGGATATTTCAGAACATATAAGTTAATTGAATGGACTTGGTATTAGTTTGATTCATCAATTTAAATTCATTCGAAATCAATTTACCTTATCTATGCCTTTCCAACTATTCAAATCCCTAAATATATTGTTCATTACTTTTAATTTTTTTTAATCGCAATTCATGCATCTCGGCTTCGCAATCACAGTACCATATCCCTAAATAGATTTAAGTTGACACGACTCCTTCCGCACACCAAATGGATTCGGCGTCGCACGGTATCGGAGTCTGGTCAACGATCATCTCCATCGAGTTGCATGCCAGCCTTCAATCACACACCATTTTCCACATGCCTCGTCTGCTCTGCTAGACGGTGACGTGTCGAGTTCCCACTAGTCCGAGACACCCAAAAGCCCGGGAAATCGTTCCCCTATCCCATCGTTGGTTCTTGCTTTATCTTTGACGTCAGCGTGGAGCAATCTAGTGGATGAGAGCATTGGATGGTTCTTGATGCAAGCGTCATCGGAGAGGATCCACTTCTATAAACCGAAGAGAGGGTAGTCCTCGACGACTGTTCCCTTCTTCGAGAGAGAGAGCGACAGCGAGGGAGACGAAGCGGAGCTCGAATGGAACGCAGCCTCTTCCTCTCTAGACCTTCCACCGACCATGGGGCGCTTCTCGCCTCCCCATTCTCCGCTGCCTCCCCGACCGCCTTCCGGAGGCGCCGTTTCCTCCCTCACGACTCATCCCTCAAGGTACCTCGTTTTCCCTCTCCTCCCCCTTCTTTCGACTACGTCCCTGCTGGTTGATGATCTTAGCTTGATGATGGAGGGCTTTGTCGATTGTTGAGATGATAGGGTCGAGGTGGTTTGATATAGACTTCTCTTTGTGGAATTTTCCTGGTTTCGTATAAGATTCCACTTAGTCGAATCCTTAGCTTCATCTTGGTTCTGCTTTTTTGGTTTCCAAGTGAATCTATCGTGCTGTGTCAGGATTTTAGCCGCTGAGAGAAATATCTTTTCCCCCTTTTTTGCGCTATTTGAGGGTTATGCCAGTGCCGTTATCTTCAGAAACCAAAAGGGTTTGCAATAGTTATGTTGGCAAATATCTCCCTATTGAACGATAAAAACCAAATTTCTGGTAATCTCTGGTTTGTCGAGAGGAGCCACCGTACTTCCTTACGAGTGTTTTGGGCTGGATCATTATAGTCTGGGCAACTTGGCGTTCTGGTCGGTAGAACAATTGAAATCCTTAGTGGCTGACTAGCCTCGTTCGTAATGCTTCTTATACAGAATATAACAAAGCACCATTTATTGGTAAGACCAGATAATTTCACTAAAGAATTTATTGGTAACTCCTATTACCCTCCTAATGCATCTCTTGTCTAATTGTGTAACATCCAGAATAGTTGTTCATGCTGTAGCTTCATCTGTCCGCTTAATTGCATTCATAAAATTATATAAAATGTTCTTGAATTTGAAATTCATGGTTCGTTTATGTTGTTTATGATATATTATCCAAAAAGAACTTATACTTTGTACTTCCAATTTCCAGATTCAAAATCAGCTTCATTCCATATCGTCTCTTGTATTAGGAGCCTCTAGTAGCACAGTAAGATGTGAAGCAAGCATGTACAAGTATGTATATGTGCATCTTTCTCTCATTTTTATCTGCCATGATATTGTTGAATAGAACCTCTATTCAACCCATTCTTTATATTCTTGAGTTTTTTTAGCTTTATTTTTCTTGTCATTTTACTTCTCATGAAGCTAATTTCATTTATCAATTTTTTTGGGCTTGACTCAAACAGTTCAAGGATTGAGAATACTCTATTGTTGTTGACATGAATTTTGCATGAACATAGAGACAACTGTGAGATTTGAATGAGGGTCATGAACTCAAGTTAGCCTAATCTTGTTTGGCTAAACTGGTATCCCTTAGAAGTTATTGATTATTGCTAATCAACACACTTCCAGTTTTTTGTTTTATGAATTCTGCTGTGCTTGTTCCTCACTTGTGTGTTTCGTATCACAAATTTGACGTATGATTTTGTTTATTCTCCATCACTTCGATATATTCTATTCTTTTACCATGTTTTGTGTTTGTTTATGCACCATTTGTTCTAAATAAAATTTGATTACACTTTAGCTTTATGGTGGTCGTCATCTGAATCATCCTGTGATAGACCACCATATCTCATGCGATTAATAAATATTTACTACCATGAACTTCCTATGTGCAGTCGTATAGAACATGTGGCTCATCAATTGGACAAATGATAACCCAAAGGGTTTGCTGTTAGCAAAATTTTGTAGATCTAAGCATGTAATTGTATCTATAATAGATTAGATGATTAATATAAGATTTTTTGATATTAGTTAGGAGATGGCATTGCCACCCAAAATAAAATTCATAGATTACCTTCTCTATAATGTGCTAAATAAGATGATATATATCTCCTCTCAAAGCTTGCTAAACACTCTTCTGGGGTTAAATTTTGAATTTTTTAATTGGTGGCAAAGGCATGCTGTATTAGCAAGGTTGTGCTTGGAATATATGAATTTAGAATTTGAAGAGCAGATCTGTGTCTCCTTGCATTTGTTCCACAAGTAATTCCAAAATTTCTCATTAAAGAGGAGATATCGTCAATTCTATTAAATCAATTAGAGTATGCTTCCGTATTAGGAAGGAGAATCTATCTCTTGATCTACCCAAGTAACTTGTATTATCTTGTGAATATATCAGTATGTTTCAGTTCAATGCTTGCAACTGCAACTAAGCATAATAACATTAAAAAAGGAAGCCAGCTATATAACTTTTTGTCATGCAACTTGTGAGAAATTCTGTGGTCTGTTTTCAGTTTACATTGGCATTTGAGGTAAGATCTACTTTTTTATCTAATTCGTTTTGAAATTTCACTATTTTTCTGAACGAGTTGATATGAAGCTATTTGGCCATATTAATGCATTTGACTTCCTGTATTTGCGGCTGATGAAGCTTTTTCGTTTTTCTGTTGTAGCAGTTCCTTTTTTTTCTTTTACCTATTGGATCACATTATAAATATTTTTTATTCATCACTGCTTCACTGTGTTGGATAGAACAAATAAGTTTATTTACATTGTTATAATTTATGTTCCGATTTGTTTTTTTGGCAAAGGTTGATGGTAATCTGTGTTTCAGCAGGCAAACTGTTGAAACAGTTGACTTGGACTGGGATAATCTTGGATTTGCACTGTTTCCCACTGATTATATGTACATGATGAAATGTTCTCAAAATGGAATGTTTTCAAAAGGCGAATTGCTGCGTTATGGACCCCTTGAATTGAGTCCATCCTCTGGAGCATTACATTATGGACAGGTTAGCAAAGAATTACATTCAGGACTCTTTTGTATTTAAATTTCATAGACATAGCAGCAATTTATGAAATTAAGCTTGTGGATAATTGTAGTTACTCATATCCGGTATGTTCATTTTCCTTCTCAAAGCATGATGTGCTGTTTTTTGAATATAATGATAAACACTGGGAGAAAGACTTTAAATTGTTGGAAATAATATTGTTAAAAGGCTGTATTTTCTTCCATTTTTGTTGATAAATACTCGACCGAAAGCATTTTGGTTTGCCTTCCTTGTTTTTTCTATGCTTTGGGAGCTGGAACTTTTTGTTTTGTTAACTTCAACACTGAAATCGGAAGTTTTTAGCACACCTTTGGACGATCATTTGAGAGGAGTCTCTGACGTGGATAATGCTGTGCATGGCGAACTGGTATGCAATAATTTCCTCAAAAGGCCAAGTGGTACACTACAAAGTTGATCATTTCTAGGGTGGCACTTGGATTAGGACGAGGAGAAAAAGGTCTTCATGTCAAAACTCTGTGTTGCACCATGGCATATCAATGGACCAACCATTTTTTTAAAAAAATGGAAAAGCCAAAGATATAATTTGTCTTATTTGATTTTGTACTTTGGACTAATTTTTTGATGTCTTTTGATGGTCAACTTCTTACAATTACCAAACTTCTTACAATTACCACTTATCACAAGAGCTGGCCTTTAGCATTATGTGAACAAAATAGTATGTTGCATGCATACCTGAAGATCATCTAAGTTGAAGTTCAAAGCAGGGTCTGCCGTACCGAACTATACCGCCTGGTATGGGCGGTACGTACCGGTCCGATAGGTTGTCGGTACACGGATCGTCTGTTATCGGTTCGAGTGTACTGTAGCACTGTAGCAGTGCTACAGTACTAGACACACCTGAGTGTACCGCTCGGTACACCTGGGTGTACTGCTCGGTATATCGTACTGTACCGGTACCAAGCCCAGATCGAAATATCGGTACGGTACGGTATTGCGAACCTTGGTTCAAAATGATATATCATAATGTATTAATTGTTGTTAATGGAGCTATTGCATGTGTATAGAAGAAATATGTCCATGACAAAAAGTCTATAGTAATATATATGGTTTTATTTCAGGGATTATTTGAAGGTTTAAAAGCATACAGGAAGGAAGACGGATCTGTTCTACTTTTTCGACCTCAAGAAAATGCCCTGCGAATGAGAATTGGTGCAGACCGGATGTGTATGCCTTCACCAACAATTGACCAATTTGTTGATGCTATAAGGTTAACTGTTTTGGCAAATAAACGATGGGTAGCTTGCAACTCCACTATCATGGTTTAAGTTATAGCATTTCTATGTGGATTATAAGTTGTCTGATATCCTTTATGCAATGCAGGTACCACCAACTGGTAAAGGCTCTTTGTACATTAGACCACTCCTTATTGGGAGTGGTGCTGTTCTTGGTGTTTCACCAGCTCCTGAGTATACATTTCTTGTTTTTGTCTCACCTGTTGGAAACTATTTCAAGGTTGGTCAGTTTCAAGTTTTTGAAGTTGCTTTTTATTTTCGTTTTCTTGTCTCAAAATAAGGGTGATCAATTTCTACTCCATACAGAATGAAAAATGTAGCATATATGTAAGACTAATTTTTTTATCAGCATCATAAGAAGGCAAAAAATCATCTTCTTTGAAACCCTAAAGATAACCTGCTCTTGATTAGGGCATGAAAAATATCAAGATGAGAATACCAAATTTAATTAACGAAAATAAAATATATATGCAAGCCATCAAATCTTGGTGTGATACTCTGTCTGATATGGCTTAAATATGTATGTGAAATCATTGATGGTTTGAAGTCGGAACAAATAATTGCTTAAGTTCTGCACAGCAACTGAATCTATTGGAGGTTAAGCTGAATAGCTCCTTTTGCACTATTTATTGTCATTTACTAAAATACTGATTATTTGAGATTAATCACTCCAAAGAGTATTTGATCAATTGACGGTTGATTTCAATGAACATGATTTCATCAGACAGTTAAAGAGTGCACGAAAGAAAATATATTCATGCATTAAAAATGTTAATTAGACTACCTCTTGTCCCATGAGACTAACATTTTTCTTTTCTGTCTCCTGATTTTGTAATTTTGAAGTTGCTTTTTATTTTCATTTTCTTGTCTCAAAATAAGGGTGATCAATTTCTACTCCATACAGCATGAAAAATGTAGCATATATGTAAGACTAATTTTTTTATCAGCATCAGAAGAAGGCAAAAAAGCAACATCTTTGAAACCCTAAAGATAACCTGCTCTTGATTAGGGCATGAAAAATATCAAGATGAGAATACCAAAATTAATTATCAAAAATAAAATATATATGCAAGCCATCAAATCTTGGTGTGATACTCTGTGTCTGATATGGCTTAAATATGTATGTGAAATCATTGATGGTTTGAAGTCGGAACAAATAATTGCTTAAGTTCTGCACAGCAACTGAATCTACTGGAGGTTAAGCTGAATAGCTCCTTTTGCACTATTTATTGCCATTTACTAAGATACTGATTATTTGAGATTAATCACTCCAAAGAGTATTTGATCAATTGACGGTTGATTTCAATGAACATGATTTCATCAGACAGTTAAAGAGTGCACGAAAGAAAATATATTCATGCGTTAAAAATGTTAATTAGACTACCTCTTGTATCACGAGACTAACATTTTTCTTTTCTGTCTCCTGATTTTGTAATTTTGATGTTGCTTTTTATTTTCGTTTTCTTGTCTCAAAATAAGGGTGATCAATTTCTACTCCATACAGCATGAAAAATGTAGCATATATGTAAGACTAATTTTTTTATCAGCATCAGAAGGAGGCAAAAAAGCAACATCTTTGAAACCCTAAAGATAACCTGCTCTTGATTAGGGCATGAAAAATACCAAGATGAGAATACCAAAATTAATTATCAAAAATAAAATATATATGCAAGCCATCAAATCTTGGTGTGATACTCTGTGTCTGATATGGCTTAAATATGTATGTGAAATCATTGATGGTTTGAAGTCGGAACAAATAGTTGCTTAAGTTCTGCACAGCAACTGAATCTACTGGAGGTTAAGCTGAATAGCTCCTTTTGCACTATTTATTGCCATTTACTAAGATACTGATTATTTGAGATTAATCACTCCAAAGAGTATTTGATCAATTGATGGTTGATTTCAATGAACATGATTTCATCAGATAGTTAAAGAGTGAACGAAAGAAAATATATTCATGCGTTAAAAATGTTACTTAGACTACCTCTTGTACCATGAGACTAACATTTTTCTTTTCTGTCTCCTGATTTTGTAATTTTGAAGTTGCTTTTTATTTTCGTTTTCTTGTCTCAAAATAAGGGTGATCAATTTCTACTCCATACAGCATGAAAAATGTAGCATATATGTAAGACTAATTTTTTTATCAGCATCAGAAGAAGGCAAAAAAGCAACATCTTTGAAACCCTAAAGATAACCTGCTCTTGATTAGGGCATGAAAAATATCAAGATGAGAATACCAAAATTAATTATAAAAAATAAAATATCTATGCAAGCCATCAAATCTTGGTGTGATACTGTGTCTGATATGGCTTAAATATGTATGTGAAATCATCGATGGTTTGAAGTCGGAACAAATAATTGCTTAAGTTCTGCACAGCAACTGAATCTACTGGAGGTTAAGCTGAATAGCTCCTTTTGCACTATTTATTGCCATTTACTAAGATACTGATTATTTGAGATTAATCACTCCAAAGAGTATTTGATCAATTGATGGTTGATTTCAATGAACATGATTTCATCAGACAGTTAAAGAGTGCACGAAAGAAAATATATTCATGCATTAAAAATGTTAATTAGACTACCTCTTGTACCATGAGACTAACATTTTTCTTTTCTGTCTCCTGATTTTGTAATTTATGTGTCTTTTCATCCAAATTTTCTTGTTTCAAATATTAGAGAAATAGTTTCAATTGCAAAGATCTAGCTGACAAATGGAGCTATACCTTTCAGGAGGGCTTGGCACCAATAAACTTGATAGTTGAGAATGAGTATCATCGTGCAGGTCCCGGTGGAACTGGAGGTGTAAAGACTATTGGAAATTATGCATCAGTAAGCGAGCTTGTTAAAGTGATAAAATGCTTTGCAAGTTGCCTCATGTTTCATAGAACTAGTACTTTTTCTGGTTTATCATCCTAGTCATGCTCTGTTTGGTTGAGGAACTACATGGTCCTCAGCAAGAAAGTCAAGCTGATTCACCAAACAAATCTTTTACAACTCAGAATAATTGTGTATATCTTTGCGGTTGATGATATTTTCACTTCTTTTTATGTTGCTGACATACTCAAGAAACATGCAGGGTTATATTGAGTAAAGGTTATTTTGATGTGGTACACAATAATTTTGTGTGTTACCGAGGGCATAATTTTCTTTTTCTTGTTGCTGTCGCATATAGTAGTGAATGTTTTTTTTCTAAACACTTATACTGACAGTCCAGGTGATTAGATTCTTTTGTGTTTACATCTGTATAGGTCTTCAGAGCGCTAAAAAAGGCAAAGGAGAATGGCTATTCTGATGTCTTATATCTTGATTGTATTCATAAGAAGTATCTGGAGGAAGTTTCATCTTGTAATATTTTTGTTGTGAAGGTATGGATGTTAATGATTTTTCTTGTCATTTCAGTATGGTGCTTTTCTAGTGTGAACCTGAACTATTGCATTCAGTCATGTTTGTATCTGGCACAAAATAAATAAATAAAAAGCTTGCCTTTTCAGGTTATTTGATCTTGTAGTGCTTAACCATTTCATAAATGAAGTAGGATTAAAGCAATTTCTGATGTTTTGACGTTTTTAGCCTTTTCAGTGTTTGTTTTCATATGTTTCTGCATCATGTTCGAGAGTTTCCACTTTCCTGGTTAAATGAAAACAACAGACATGGAGCTTGTTTAACTCAGATTTTGTGGGTTTCATATTATTTCTTTTTGAGAGTTGCCGTAATCTTAAACTCTCTGTCATTTTGGATATTCTAATTTTAGAACCTTGTGTCTTTTTCTTTTGAAGTTAGCTTTGTAAATGTTATCATGATATATATCATTTTTGTTGTGCATGTATTTTGGTCCAATATAGAATCTCTTAACAAGTTTTTTTGGACTTATTGTCCTTTCATATTCAGGCATTATTGTTGCATCACATGCGTACAGTTTATACTACTAATTGTCAATATTTATAGACATTAAATTGACTTTCTTTTTGACAGAACAAAGTTATTTCAACACCAGAAGTAAAAGGGACGATATTGCCTGGCATTACAAGGAAGAGTATAATTGATGTTGCTCGTGGTCAAGGCTATCAGGTACAGACTTTGCTGTGGTGTTAAACTATTTTTAGATTGCTAAAAAGTAGATGCATAGTTTTGCTCATTATTTAATAATCTCATGTCAAATTTTATCCTCTTCTTTTCTTCCGACTGCATCCAGTGAGCATTAAGGTATTTAATTTGATCTGGCATGTTTGAGGTTCATAATTGATCATTTATATTTGTGAATACTTTTTGATATTATTTTTCTGCTAAATTTTTACATATGTCAGAATAAAGTTTTTAATGAAAATTTCTGAACCAAGACTAGTCTCTTCATAATAATCATGAAACTGTGCAGGTTGAGGAGCGCCCTGTGTCAGTTGAAGAACTGCTTGATGTTGATGAAGTATTTTGTACAGGTACCGCTGTTGTTGTAGCCCCTGTGGGAAGCATAACATACCTGGAAAGAAGGCAAGTTTTCTCACTGTTGTTAGTTCCATTTCTCTTTTGATGCTCCATAAGTCATACGTTTTACCCATTGGTGGAGAAATTTGAAATTAATGGCTGCTATCTACTTAGTTGTTTAAAGTTCTGGAACAGGATCATCTAGAAGATTATATTCTATTTGTTCTGTAAGATATAAATCTAATGTTCTTCAGCATCAACTGATTTGGCCATATATGGAGAGCTCATAATTCCAAAGGGTTGAGCACTTGAGCTGATAGTTTGTCTTATTTCCCATTCTCATGTTTTCCTTGTAGCCTTATTTGCGAAAGACACATTTAAGAGGTTTGTTTCTTTTGTTTTGGTCATCCTGTTGGGTTGTCACTTGTGTAGTAACTTGGCAGTAATTCTTGAAGTGCATTAATAAGTGCCAATTGTGATGGTTAAATCCATCGGTAATAACAAAATGTTTGTCAGGCTTGCCTGATCACTTGAATTTGCTGTGATGCATCTTTCTGGTCAGTCTTTCTGCCTCAATAAATGTTTGTTGTATCCTGGAAAGCATATATATATATATATATATATATATATATATATATATATATATTGTCACTTCTCACCAATTAAATTCCAGTAATTTTTATCTTTGCCTGTTCTTTAATTTTGCTTATATTCATTACAAAAAAATATTGCCTGTGGTCTTACGCAAGTTGTTGATGAGTCAGAGAGGTACGGTTCTCTCAATCTTTGCTGGTTTCAAGTTGTTGCAGGGTTGTGTATGGGAACAAAGGTCTTGGGGTTGTATCTCAACAACTTTATTCTTCACTTACTAGACTACAGATGGGCCTTTCAGAGGACAAGATGGGGTGGACAATGCAGTTAGAGTAGGAGCCGACATTGTAACTCCGAATGATAAATACATATGCTTTTTATCTGCAACCAGTTTAGTTATATACCTGTGTTTTGCTCTTTTTATACTTGTTTTTTTTTTAATCTGCAACCTTTATGATTCAATCTGCATTACTGTAATTGCATTGTTTGAGACCCTTTGCACTCTCTCTAGTTTGTTAACGAATACACTTTTACCCAATGCTCGGTCCTAGTTTTACTTGGAAGTCAGTCGGTCATTTGGATTTTGATATGAGATATAGAGTTGAAGATGTGAATTTGGAGCATTCAAATTGTATGTTCATGGACATAATTATGTGCTTTTTGTCATCATTATTTCAATGATTATGCTGAGATTAAAAAAAAAAAGAGTATTCAGTCAAAAGTCGGAAGCTTATGAAGCAGCCTCCTAGATGTGCTACAAACAAGTCGTTGGAGTGGGGAAAAGCAAAGCATGATACTTGTTTCTTTGAGTGTTAGATCCTTTTATTTTTTTTTTTATGTTTTACGTATTTATTAAGTCTGTTTAGTTTAACTAAAGTCGAAACTCTATAAATAGGAATGTAACCGTTTCTTTTTAGTTATCTATGAAAAATATTATTTTGTCTTTTGACAAACCTTAGGAGGTCGATTCCCTCGAAGCGATCAAAGAGGTCGATCCCCTCGAAGTGATCATTCCTTTCCCTTTTTCTTTTTTACGATAAGACTTTAGGATCTTATGATTTGGTATCAGAGCGACGATCCTTGACGTTCTCGTTGCATCGTAGTTATAAAAAAAAAAACAAAAAGAGGATATGGTTGTGCAGATGCCCTTGACTAGACATCAGAAACAAGAACTGGGGATTACCAACTTACAATCGTACGCAATGGCTGTCGATAACTCAGTGAAGGCACAAATGAAAACGTTGGAAACCATAATTGAGAATCAGCTACAAGAAACTCTTCATGATTTCAAAAGAGTTTATTGGAGCACTTTAGTGGGTTTCAACAAGATGGGAGCTCAAGTTCTAAGTTGAATAGATTGAGAGATATAGGAAAAGAGCCCTAGGATGGTGACACACACTACCCATGCATCAGGGTAGAATTTCCACAATGGGAAGATGAAGATTCGACCAGTTAGATCTCTAGGGCGAAATTTTTTTTTCGTTTTCACAGAACCCCAGAAGAATCCAAGGTAGAAGTGGCCTCAATCCAGCTCGATGGAGATGCAATCTAGTGGTATGATTGGTACGAAACTTGCCATGGAGTTCCTTCGTGAGAGCAGTTCAAAAGAGGGCTTCTTGTTCGCTTTGGCCCATCCGAATATGAGAATGTTGATGGCCAACTCGCTAAAATTCGTCAGACTTCTATAGTGTTGGAATATTAGAGTAGATTTAAAAGATTGTCCAACCAAGTTAGAATTGGTCAGAACGAAAACTTCTGGGTATATTTATTGAAGGGCTTATTCCCTAGATCCGGTGCGAGGTTAAGGCTTGTCAACCCCGCACTATGATGGCTATGATTTCATTTGCACGCCTACATATGGAAAAAATCAGTGTGGAATATCGTCGAAACAGAGGTACCAATAAACAGGTGATTAGCAGGCAACCTACCTCATCTACTCCTAGTCAAAACTATAACACTAGCATACTAACCCGAGAAGAACTCAAAGAAAGGTTAGCGAAGGGTTTGTGCTGGTATTGCGATGAAAAGTGGAGTAAGGAGCACCGATGCAAACAAGGAAGACTTTTGATGATTGAACCGATCGAGGAGGAACCGGAAGTAGAAGTATTGAATTCCGATCATGAAGAAGTGGAAACTGATGATGATGTTGAAGTCGTCACACATACAGTGCATGCATTGGCTGGCTACTCTAATCCATAAACTATGAAAATTGGGGGAACTCTGAAACACCAATCTGTCACTGTTTTGATTGATATGGGTAGCACTAATAATTTTATGGATAGGAAGGTTGTAGCCCGATTAGCTTACTACATCGAATGTTGTGACAAATTTGAAGTCAAGGTCGCCAATGGACGGATTTTAACCTGTGACAACAAGTGCTCAAAGATAAAACTGATTTTGCAAGGTCAAGAATTATTTGTGGATTTCTTTTTATTACCTTTGGAAGACTATGAAGTGGTGCTTGGAATTGAATTACTATCAACCCTAGGTGATGTCTCTTGGAATTTTTCTAAACTAATTATGAAGTTCTTTATTAATGGAAGGCAGGTGACTCTCAAAGGAAGACGTGGAGGTAAGGTTACAACTATCACTAGCTATCGGATGGAGCGGGTCCTTCGGAAGACACACCGGATTTTTGGTGCAATTGCATAACATTGAAAAGGAAATGATAGTGAACATTTCGGTTGGAAATATTAAATCATTGCTAACAGAGTTTGCGGATATATTTGCAGAGCCACATAGACTTCCACCTCTTAGATGTCATGATTATCGGATCTCACTATTACCCGAGAAGGCACCAACCAATGTCCGACCCTATAGATATCCACATTTTCAAAAGGCAGAGATAGAGAGGATTGTCATAGAGATGCTCAAAACAGGAGTTATACGAGCTAGTGTTAGCCCATATTCCTCCCTAGTTTTACTAGTCAGAAAGAAGGATGGCTCATGGCGGATGTGTGTCGACTATCGAGCACTTAACAACATTATAGTGAAAGATAAATATCCTATTCCAGTAGTGGATGAACTGTTGGATGAATTGGGAGGAGCTCAGGTCTTCACTAAATTGGACCTACGATCGGGCTATTATCAAATCAGAGTTCATGAAATTGATGTTCAGAAAACTGCCTTCAGGATACATAACGGCCATTATGAGTTTCTAGTAATGCCTTTTGGTTTAACCAATGCGCCCTTTACCTTCCAGAGTTTAATGAATGATATATTTCGGGCTCATCTTCGTAAGTTTGTTTTGGTTTTCTTTGATGACATTTTAATATACAGTCATTCCCTAGAAAGTCATTTATTACATTTACGAATTATCTTTAATATTCTTCGTGAGCATGGTTTTTTTTGTCGAGAAATCCAAGTGCAGTTTTGGGCAACCTGAGGTTGAGTACCTCGGCCATATCATATCTCAAAAGGGTGTTGCAGTTGATCCTTCAAAAATCCAAGTGATTACAGACTGGCCAATTCCAAAGTCAATCAAAGCTTTAAGGGGGTTCTTGAGACTAACAGGTTATTATCGAAAGTTTGTGAAGAATTATGACAAAATTAGTGCCCCCTTGACGTCACTTCTAAAGAAAAATACATTCAGATGGTCAGAAGAGGCAACTCAGGCATTTCATTTCTTGAAAACTACAATGACTACTACACCCGTGCTTGCTTTACCCGATTTTAATAAAATGTTTGTGATTGAATCTGATGCTTCTGGAGCTGGAATAGGGGCTGTATTAATGTAGGAAGGTCGGCCTATCGCTTATGCTAGTAAGGCTCTTTCCCCTTCCCATTTGAGTTTACCTATTTATGACAAAGAGATGCTAGCCATAATACATGCAGTCACAAAATGGAGACCCTACCTAATTGGTCGACAGTTTCAAATACGCACTGATCACAAAAGTCTCAAATATTTTCTAGAGCAAAAGATTTCTTCTTCAGAGCAGCAGAAATGGGTCACAAAGCTACTAGGATTCGATTATGAGATCGTTTATAAAAAGAGAGTGAGAATTTAGTAGTAGATGCCCTCTCACGCCTTCCAGAACAAGCTGAACTAGTAGCTATTTCTATTCCTATTTACGAGACTTTGGAAGTTATCATAAGGGAATGGTCAGATAATCCTGAGATCCAAAACATCATTAAAAAATTAGAAGAAGCCCCAGGTTCTGTCTCAAAACATCATTATAAAGGCCGAATAGTGGTTGCCCCACATTCTTCTTGCCAGATAATAATTCTGAAGGAGTTCCATTCATCACCAATTGCTGGTCACTCGGGATTTCTCCGCACTTATAAGCGAGTTTGACAACTTTTTTACTGGAAAGTTATGAAAAATTTTATCAAGAAATTTGTTAATAAATGTGATATTTGCCAACGTCATAAAAGTGAGACAGTAGCCACCCCAGGCTTACTACAGCCCCTCCCTATTCCTAATGCTACTTAGACCGACATATCTATGGGTTTCATTAACGGTCTCCCACCATCTCAAGGAAAGAGTACTATACTTGTAGTCATGGATAGGCTTACAAAGTATGCTCATTTCTGTACTTTACGACATCCTTATACTGTTGCAAGTGTTGCTCGTATTTTTGTGGAAAACATAGCTAAGTTGCACGGGAGTCCCCGTTCCATTGTTAGTGACAGAGACAAGATTTTTACTAGCTCCTTCTGGACAGAACTTTTTCGTTTACAAGGTACTCAGCTGAATATGAGCACTGCTTATCATCCACAAACAGATGGGCAAACTGAAGTGGTAAATAGGTGCATAGAAAATTACCTCCGATGCTTTACTAGCGACAAGCCGAAGAAATGGATTAAATGGCTTCCCTGGGCAAAGTGGTGGTATAATACCTCTTACCATTCTTCTATTAAAATGACTCCATTTAAAGCAGTTTATGGTCAACCCCCACCTACAATTACAAAATATATACCCGGTTCTTCTAAAGTTGATCAAGTAGACAAGGAATTGATGGATAGAAATAAGATTATTCAACTTTTAAAGGATAACCTCACAGTCGCACAAGCAAAAATAAAATAACAAGCTGATAAACACTGAAGTGAATGAGAATTTACTATGGGTAATTGGGTTTTCCTTCGTCTTCAATCCTACAAGCAAACTTCCATAAAGGTCCAATCTTTCATGAAGCTATCTCAATTTAGGTATTAGAACGCATTGGACAAGTTGCTTATTGCTTGGATTTGCCTGCTAGCTCTAAAATACATCCAGTCTTTAATGTTGCATGCCTTAAAAGGAAATTGGGTGAAGATGCAATAGTGCAGTACCATTTGCCAAACACTTCTACTAATGGGGAAGTTCAAGCTCAACCACAAGCTATACTTGATCGACGAGTTGTAATGTACCGCAGACATCCTGTAATTGAAGTGCTGGTGCAATGGGTCAACTTACCAAAGGAATATGCCACTTGGGAGTCCTACAACATGCTTAAGGAGAAGTTTCCAGAATTTGATGCTGCTCAACCTTGAGGACAAGGCTGAATTGAAGGAGGCGGGATTATTAGGATTCTTTTATTTTTTCTTTTATTTTTTATATTTTTTTTTTTTTGTACGTATTTATTAAGTCTGTTTAGTTTAGCTAAAGTCGGAACTCTATAAATAGGGATGAAACTGTTTCTTTTCGATTATCTATGAAAAATACTATTTTGTCTTTTGGGAAACCCTAGGAGGTCGGTTGATTCCCTTGAAACGATCAAGGAGATCGATCCCCTTGAAGTAATCATCCCTTTTTCTTCTTTTTTTTACGATAAGACTGTAGGATCTTATCATTGAAGTCATGGGCAATACGCAAGCATATGCTGCAAACTTATCCAGGTCATGGAATCGTCTCTAACATATTATTATACTTTCGAGTTGCCATTTGTTTAAGCTCACCCTTCTGTTTCGGTTTTTTATCTTAGGTTTTCAGAGACGTGTGTGCCTGTTTTAAGGTGAACGGTCTCTTCTCCTATCATTTATTTCTTGGAGTTTGTGCATGGGGTAAGAATTCCACGGAGCACAACTTTATCGTCTCGTAGGCGGGCGTCGGAGGGAGGCCAGAAAACGGACTCTGCGGGGTCAAGGAAGCGTCCAAAGATGCATGTTTCATCACGCGCGTGCTTGCCGTGAGGATTGGGTTCCACATGGAAGGTGCGAAGGTTTCGGACGCGACACGCAAGGTAGGATTGGGACGACGATGCTCTCCCCATGTCGTATGTGTCCTTGTCCACTGACACTTCCCTCTCTCTCTCTCTCTCTCTCTCTGGACAGATTTGGACGAGGGAGTTGGCGACGTCACTCGAGGCCGTCGTCCCTTTTCACACGGTATGGTCGTCCATTTTTCTCCCTATTCCTTTTTTTTTCTCTTGCCAGGTTGTTGGGAAAAAGATTTGCTTCGAGTTCCGTAGGATATCTGACCAAGAAATCCATCAACATGCACCTTACACCCCTGCCGACGCCACGTCAAAGAGATGGTCAACTTTAGAACCCTCTGCAAGTGACAGTGACAGCAGCAGCTGCGCTCATGGATGGTGTCGATGGCTCTCTTTGGCCTTAGTTCACGAGGGCAGCGTGCGTATATTTGGTCCCAACTCTTTGGGTCGAATTAGGCAGGTTGAATTCATTCGTAAATCCTGAAAAGAACACGCAAATTTTCCATGGCCATGGATATAACTTGATCGACAATGGTGTAGGTTAAAAGTGGCTGGAAAACCTGACAGGTTTGATCTTAGAAATAGGGGGCTGAGCACAAGGCAGCGGCCTTTGTCAAAGCGGACATCGACAGAGGCGTGTGCGGAATCGTTGCTGATGGACACTTTCACGGGGCAGAGCGCAATGCAGCGGCCTCTGTCAAAAGCAGGCATGGTAAGAGGCGTGTGCGGTACCATTACAGATAGACTCTTCTCCCTCGCCACATATTTCATACGTGTATCGATTATCTCCGACTATCCGGCTTTATTTATCTACCCTCCTCTCTGATTCTGCGGATCTCTCTTCTTCTAATGTATTAGTCGTAGGACTTGTCACCTCTGGTTTCGTCCCAAGTTTATCACTCTTAACCCGTCCTCCTCCTTATTTGCTGATTTGTCTCCGGACGCTGTTATTTGGGTACTTTCTTTCTGGCCTTTTCCAAAGAAAATCTTCCCGAGTTTGAGGAGGCTCAAGGTATCGGCACCCAATAAAACGAGCTTGTCTTCCTGCTTTTCTTGGATCTTAAACGGATCAAGACTGGGGCGTTGTGTCTGATTCAGAAGAAGCTATGTCAGTGAGGCGAGCTCTCGTGCCTGCTTCGTCGAGCATGCTTTACAGGGTGGGTCAGTTTGTGTTCGTCCTTTGGTGATTTTTGCAGTCTTATTTTACCTGTGCTGTTGCTGTTGCTGCAGCTTGCAGGCCGGCGATCCTTTGCGTCGCGGTCCGCTTCATCCTTGCAACAGGCATGCCTTGACACCATCAGGTGAGATAGACACGATCGTATATGGTTATTCTGATGACTACCATGTAATTCTGTCCTCCTTTTTCTTTTTGAGTATTAACACATTTTTATCAAACCTCGTATCAGTTTTTCTTGTAATTCTGTCCTCCTTTTTCTTTTTGAGTGTTAACTGCAACCTCCTTGGACTTAAAGAGGAAAATAAATTAATCATCTGTTCTATAAAGTTAGTAGTTTGTGTTATAGTTCTTACTTATGGATAATTGTGTTCATCTTCAGATTCTAACCCAAACAGTTGTTTCCTTGATTTTACCCTATGCTATGCGATGTACTAAATCCTAAATGATAATTCTTGTTTCTTTGTGTTCTTGTAGGATCTTTTAATCTATTTTAGTATGGTTAATAGTTTTTGTCTAAGATTTTAGATTAATAGAAATATACCTTGGTGATTGGAAGGAAAAGATAAATGTTGAAGACTTAAAGTATCCTCTATCCTTAACTTTGATTACATTCCCCAGCATTTGGTTACAAAAAAGAGTATTTATTTTGGTTCCTACCGAACGAGTAAAAAGAGAGAGACTCTGGAATTACTATCTTTACCGGTGGAGAACTTGCAAGAAAGGGGGCATGTCTTTTCTTTTACCTTTTTTTTTTTTTTTCTTTTGGGGAGGAGGAGGGATTGAAAGAAAATAAGAAAAGTTAGCTATTTTGAATTTTGTTTTTCTCTTTTTTTTTTTTTTTTTGTAGGATATCATTTTCATAAGTTGTGTCCTCACCTGAAATTTTAGCAGCTTGTCGAGTTGCGGATTGACATGAACTTTTTTCACTTGTGAAATCCGCAGGAGTGATGAAGAAGATGCTGATATTAACTGGGATGACCTTGGGTTTGGTCTCGTACCGACCGACTACATGTATGTAATGAGATGTGGTCGAGATGAGAAATTCTCATCCGGAGTGCTTAATCGGTATGGAAACATTGAGTTGAGCCCATCATCAGGAGTCCTAAATTATGGGCAGGTTTGCAGATTTATGGCACGCATCTGTCAAGAATATTTATTATGTTTCTTGCAGTTGTAGATAGTGTTAGTTCTGTAGCTCTTCTCTTTAATCTGTATGTAGCCTACAGGGACCTTCATATTATTCCACCAATCTAAACTAAAGGACTTTCGAAATTCCTAAATTGTACATATACATTCAGTAGGTGATGCTGTTTAAACATATATATATATATATATATATATATATATGTTTAAAAAACTTGTTTGAACATTTTCGGTAAATTGTGAAATCATTGTCTTGATCAGGGTCTATTTGAAGGTCTGAAAGCATATCGGAAAGTAGATAATGGTGGTTTCTTGCTCTTTAGGCCAGAAGAGAATGCACGTCGAATGCAAATGGGTGCAGAGAGACTGTGCATGCCATCTCCATCAGTTGAACAGTTCATTCATGCCATCAAAGAGACAATATTTGCCAATAAACGATGGGTATGATGTTCTTAGGTTCATATTACTGAGATTCTGTTATCTGTGAGAAAAGGGCTCATTCAGCTCTGAATAGTTCACACGAGATCCATCTGTATCATGGTTTCTGAAACAGGTGCCTCCTCAAGGAAAAGGTTCACTCTATATCAGACCACTACTAATAGGGAGTGGACCGGTGCTTGGTTTGGCTCCAGCACCAGATTACATGTTTCTAGTCTA
The DNA here is from genome assembly GCF_036884655.1 of Musa acuminata AAA Group. Classification (NCBI taxonomy): domain Eukaryota; kingdom Viridiplantae; phylum Streptophyta; class Magnoliopsida; order Zingiberales; family Musaceae; genus Musa; species Musa acuminata. Next base: position 29,495,999 of record NC_088340.1, read on the forward strand.
TGCTGCTCCTGTGGGTACATATTTTAAGGTAACTGATGCTTAATGATTGTCCTTTCTTATTTTACCACCAAATTATTTCTGTTTTTGCAACAAAAGATAATTTTCCTCGCATGTTGGCTGTTGCTTATCATAAAGAGCTAATTCAGTATCTATCATCGATACATTGTATTTTTACTTGTTACTTGTTTCTTGCATCACTCTTCTGTGAGTGTTATATAATCTTCCTTCACTTGCAGGAGGGTTTGGCTCCAATCAATCTAGTAATAGACGATAACACTCATCGTGCCACTCCTGGTGGGACTGGTGGTGTGAAGACAATTACCAATTATGCACCGGTATTTTTCTATTTCTTTTTACCTTATTTAGTATAATATGAGGTTCATGGGCTTGCAATCTCCATCTGCAAGTTGACTTGTCCAATCACTATCCTATATGATTGGACATGTTTTCGAAGTTTCTTCTCTATGAGATTAATCTTCAAAATGTTTCCCAGAGTTAATTTTGTCCTTGGGTCCTTGTAGACAAGTCAGTATGATTGTGTAATTCCAATAGACCCAAAGATCATATTTGCCTAAAGAATTACTGGTTCTGTTGGAGAAATCTAACAAACATTTTATATCCCCACTTGCATCCAAAGATACTCCTTTCATGTTTTCAATGCAAGGCAACAACGTCAAGGGTTTTCAGTCTTGCTCCATTTTTCAGGTTCTCAAGGCACAGATACAAGCTAAGGCTAAAGGATTTACGGATGTTTTATATCTTGATTCTATTAAGAAAAAATATTTGGAGGAGGCCTCTTCATGCAATTTGTTCATTGTGAAGGTATGCTTGTGCCTCTTTTTTGGAGGAATCTCTTTTGCTAACAAACAAGTAATCTCACAAAAAAAAAAAAAAAAAAACTCTGCTTTTATAATCAGTTAACATGTGAATATTTACAAGATTTTCTCTTGCAGAATGATGTCATTTCAACACCGGTTACTATGGGAACCATTTTACCAGGAATCACCCGCAAAAGCATCATTGAAATAGCTCGTGATTATGGATACCAGGTCAGAAATTGATCATTACAAGAACCGTTGTTATCTGTTCTTTTGAAAGGCAACTCGCCGGTATCGACATTAGGAAGGTTCAACTTTACCGAATCCGAAGACATTTCATACTTCTTTCAGAAGAAAGACCAAGGATGAAGGCCCTCATGATTGATACATTTAGTGCTTAAATATTTAGACATAATTTTAATACTAATCTGAGAAAACTATGTAGAACTTATATCTTGCTAATCCATCAAATTTAAGTGATAATTATTGAGTTAGTAATGAAAAACTGCGAGACATCATAGGTTGTACCGAAGGTGCATCCATCTTGAGTCAGAGACACCAAAATAATACAGACATGAATTTATTTTTCATTTTTGCTAGAGCTAAAGGATTGAAAAATATAGCAAAACATTCATGAAGAGTATTTGAAAAATATGACCTTAGCCACATATGTGTTAGTACTGGTTGGTTGGGTTATACATCCATAAAAAGTCAGATTCCCTTAGTTGAAAAACAAAACAGTTGCATAATCTATTTTCTCCTTCCTTCACTTCATTTATTTTAATTTTCTTATTTCTGTACCAATCAGGTGGAGGAACAGCTTGTCTCTGTGGAGGATCTGATGGATGCTGATGAAGTATTTTGCACAGGAACCGCTGTGGTTGTTGCTCCAGTAGGCAGCATTACTTATCAAGGCCAAAGGTACTGATAAATGTTTTCCCTTTTTTTTTTTTGTGTAGATCATTCATATGGCATTGTTTCAAAAAATATCTGCCACTGAAACAGTGAATATTAGAGCTTGATATGAAAAAGAATGACTGAGCTCTTAAATCTTCTTCTTGGCAAAGATCAACAGGGAACCAAGAATCAGCATAAGATCCACTGATAGATTGTTGTAGATTAACAATGCTTTAAATCTGCTCTAAAATTATTTTACATTAAAATAGAAACCATCGGTGCCCTATATAAGCACTGTTGTAAGCTGAAAGGAAGGAAATAAAAAAAATAAAAATGCTGTTCTCCTATCTATCTTCTTTTGCTTTTCAGTTCTTGATCATGGATAATTTCTTTGCCTGTGCAGGTTTGAATATAAAACAGGAGCTGCAACTGTCACTCGAAAGCTATATGATATCCTCACCGCAATTCAAATGGGGCGGGCAGAGGACAAGAAAAGATGGACGCTTGAAATTGATTGATTGTCCCAAACTTTTTGTATACATGCATCAGAATCGTGCGTAAGCAAATTATGAATCTGAAAGGAAAGTGTATTTAAACATTGATTATGACCATGTTGGGAGCTCACAGTCCCAACATATTATGCATCTAATGGTTTGCCATCATATGGTGAGGCAAGCGTATCCTTTTAATTATTTGGTTTGCTAGATCATCTTTTCTTGTGGACAAATAAACTTAGCGTTTATCTTTAGAGTGAGAGAATTGCTGATGAATTTTGCATAGCCTATGAAACAACATGTATTATTATATTATTCTTTTTATTATTTTAATTATTACGCCATTTTCTGTAAAATGAACCTTGTCATTTTCTAGTGACAACAATTGAGTTAAGAGAGATAGATATATATATATATATATATATATATATATATATATATATATATATATATATATATATATATATAGTGCGAGCAGCGCTAAAAAAGGCCTAATAATTTACGACCTGGCCCACGATGATCAATCAGGCCCAACCAAAACGGACGGACGGACAGTACTAGCGTGAACACGAATCCTAAAGTCTCTCGCCTTCTTTACCCATCGGCTTCATCATAGCTGGGGTTGTGAGGCTTGCGAGGCATGCGGAAGCAGTCGAAAGTGATGCTGAAGAGAAAACCCTAACCGAGGCGGAAAGAGAGGATTCGACCGACCGTCGGCACCACGGATGATGGCTTCGGTGATCACGGCTTCTTCCGGTTCGATGTACCTGGTCACAAGTAAAGTAAGTTCGAACCTCTTTCAATTCGCTGAACAATTCTCTGTGCGTTATTTTGTGAGGATCGGTGGGTTTCGTTGATGGGGAAATGGGGACAAGGTAAGAGAAATGAAGGTTCGGGAATTCACCAATAATGCACTTTGCTTTACCAAGTCCCTCGACGATCTTTTAGGTCGAACTTTGAGGGAATTCCTAATTATTTGGACATTCCTCCGAGCTAATCTAACTATTGTGACCGAAGGTTATTTCCAGACGATGGTGATGTGCTTGTGGTCATGTCCGAAACGTTGAGATCCTTCAAGGAGATTGTTCGACTTCTAACGACACATTCACATGAGAATCGTGATGTTCTTCATGTCTGCTTGTACATATTGCATACTGATATAGAATTTAGATGATGCTGGTTTGTTTTGATGGAAAAAGGTTTAGACTGTAAAAGTGTTTAACTTGATAAAATTGGATTGCTTTATATCAAGCTGAGGTACTAATTTTGGTGGACTGTTGGGGATTCTAGTCGTGTATAACTCATGACAAACAGACATCTTAGTTTCAGCCACTGTGGTGATTCTTTTATTTTATCAACCCTAGCTTGCTCTAGTGTTTGAGAAGTTCTTGAAATTAATGCCATATCTTTCACTAGAATTGTCACTGGTCATACCTTTGATTAGCTTGTTGTATGCTTCCATCGTTCTAAAGATCCCTGAAGGATGTGCCATCGAATTGCAAGGGCAAAGTTATGAAATCTTAGAGTCGTACCAACATCTGTGTTTCCATACTTATAGATCATCTAAGTCGGTCATTTGCAGACTGCCATAACTATAAGAGTTTTGCATGACATCAGAGGGAAGGTGAGAATTATTAAGGATGAGAAGAGATTAGATACCTTAAGGTATTGTCTGGTTCTGAATGGAGGAGATTCATTAAGCCATTGACTGGAGGCTCCAGCCTGCCAGCCACGATAAAGTTATGAAGCATCAAAGAAACCTGGTTATGGTACTTTGATCCTGATAACCCAGATTAATTTAATTGACCTAGTGAATTTGATTAAAATAGCCATCTCTTGTTTTTTTTTTAAAAACCAGATTTAGTATAAGTTGATTGGCTGTGTTGAAATGCATTATATGACTTGTTTGTGTTTTTCTGTCTTCTGAGATAATATGTTATTTTGTTCCTTTTAGGTTTATCATGTTTTCCCTAATAAATATAGAATTAAACTGCACTAGGCATAGCATTGTGAATAATAATTTCTTACTAGATTCTTTAACATTCTTGCTTTTCATTTGGCAGATAATAACTCACTGTAGCTGTAGAACCTTTGACCATCATGGCTTCTATCCTTCTTCAAAATACCACTTAAAGTGGCAACCTATAAGACATTCAATAATGAAATTGCAAGCTGCTGGAAAGTTTGCTCAACCAAACAAAGCTACTAGTTATTTCAAAGATTTGGCAGATAGGATATGGGAGGCCTATCCTAAATCGCTCAAAGAGTTTCCTTGGGAGGAAGCTAAAGATATGGTTCTTCGCCAATTGTTCTTTCTTGGAAAAAAGGCTCTCAGGTGGTCCTTCATTGGGCTGTATGCTATAAGCTTTTTATCGGACATATCTCTTGCTATCTCAAGAGATAGAGAACTTCTTGTACCAATTGGCCTGTTTGTTGGTGTAGCATTGGCAGATTTCATAAAGGAATCCTTGCAAGAGTTTTTGAAAAGTCGCATAGAGGTATAATTTGTGATTTACTCATGATTTATTTTGATTATTCTATTTCTGTTCAAATTTGTGATCATACCCTTGCATTTCTTACTGCTTTTGAACAGGATGGAGACCCTAATACAAATCTTCTGGGCATTGGATCATTTTTTGTGTTTGTTAAGTTTGTTTCTTTGTGCTTCAAACTGCAAGGTAAGGTGCTTCTTTCGCATATTGGCAATGGTGGACTGATGCAAGTTCTGTGGTTGGTGAGAAAGTTGCAGCAGACAGATGATATCAAGAATCAGAACGCACCGTCGACTGATGCAAGTACTGTGGTTGGTGAGAAAGTTGCAGCAGACAGATGATATCAAGAATCAGAATGCGCCGTCGGTCAACGGTCCCAGTCCTACCAGTTTAATTAATAATACCTACAAGCCTGTTCTTTGAGAAAAATGCTCTCTTGAGTTTGACAACAAGAACAAGATTGTTGTTCTTTGTTATGTGATTTATGGATTGAGGAGGTTATTGTACTCAACATACGATAGTGTGGCTCAGAGAAATCAATCAACTTTTTACCTAGTTCTGCACCCTGTAAGATCTATCAGTAGTGAGTTGACCCCTGCATCTTACATGTATTTGTTTAGCATTGTTTTGAAAATTTATCAAGATAGGTTGTACTCCCTACCATGCATGTGAATTAAATAGATGACTGAGACAGGTTCAACTGAGGCGCTGATCCCCAACTGGCAGAAGGTTTGTTCTTGGATTGCTGCTCTAACAATCTCCAAATCTACATATGATGCTGTGCTTCAATTTTCTTCTGTGATCTGGGTGTTATCTTCAACATCATGGGTGAGTATAGTGGATTTGGTCACCATTGATGGGCAATTTGTTGTTCCCCAACTGCGCACTCACTCGCCTTTTTCACCATTACTGCAGGTTATGTTCATCTACATGTGCAAAGTCCATGAAACTGCTTGGATAGAGTGGCTTATTACCTGAGGAATAAGGTATTCTTTGTTTCACCTCCTTGAGATTTATTGGAACTTAAAAACTAATCCTTACTATCATGTCCTGCCTATACTAATAAGATTTTAATTTATGGTGTCTTCAAATTATGATGAAGGTAATGATTTAGAACATACTGATTCGTGTACGAATTGCCTTTGATAAGAAGCAAGGTCACAGGACAAATCCCAAGTTGCTTCATTCGGGACAAGAAGCATAGTAGCTTAGAGTTTCAGTCCTGGAAACAACTCGATCTATCTTTGTTGATGGATGGTATCATCAGCTTTTCTCAAGGCTAAACTACAACTAAGTAGTCAGGATTTTAATTATGTTAATAGTTGCATTGAAGCCACTGATGTTACTGAAATGAGGCATTAGAATGTCTGTCAATTGGTAGAATTGGGTAACCATAAATTTTATCGTATCCTATTATCTCAAATTGGATTTAATGCATATTCATTCTTATATTTATGCATCCCTAAATGGCTTCGATGTAATGTTAATTCACACAGATCCATCGTCAATTTAGACATGCAGACATGATGAGAGCAGCAGATCACAGCCAAGACAAATAAAGAGAATGCTGGTGGTGACAACGAAAAGGATCAAAGAGTGGTCAAAAGTTTACACTGCATCTGCTGTGAGAGAACCCTTCTTCTTCTTCTTCTCGACTAACTAAAAAACCATCATCATCTTTCTCCTTAGACCTGAAGCCTATTTCATGTCTGCAGTATTTTCCACCAAAATAGCACAGCAATTCCTCTCTTCGGTGACTTGCTCATGAATCTGAAATGTCTTACCAACCCGCAGAAGATTAAGCATCGCCCCATGCAGCGAACACTGGCATGTGAGGAGCTGATGGAGCCCAAGTAGAACCAGTGAACTCTGGGGATGATCCCTTGGCATACAACAGCGAGAGCTCAGTTTGATCCACGGAGCTGCTCAAGCTCTTCCCTAACCTGTCCGTGTCACCGACCCCTTGCATTGACCTCGAGCTTCCCACGACCAACCCATGAAGAACAGGTGAGAATTCCATGGGGCTCCTGTACTCGGAGGGAGGAGTTTGCTGTTGGAAGTCCATATTCCACCCCGCACCAGAGCTGCTTTCTTCTGTAAGATCTCTGCAGTTATCCTGTGCTGGAGGTGGCTCTTTTCCTGCATCAGTTGCCTTGTTTGATCTCCTGGCAAGCTCTCCCGACAACAAGATACTGCTCGTCATTATCTTCTCCACGTCGTATCTTGCTATGTCGAAGTTAGTAACTGCATTTACCCCACGAAATCTAATTGCTGCAATGTCATAGGCTTCGGCTGCTTCCTCTTGTGTACCTGAAAGGCTGATGATGATGCAACAGTGATCTTATTGAAGGTGGCAGACATCAGAAACTTACTGAAGGTTCCAAGGTAGATATCTTTGTTCCCAGCAACTCGACCGATCCGAGCTTGCCACCTTCCATGCTGGTGATGCCTGAAGAGCAACATTAAATGGCAAGGAATCAGCAGATGATATCAAAGCTGAGAAATGTGGATGCTCCATCTCTTATAACCCCACGTCACCTTCACCTTGTGACTCCCCGGTACATCGAAGCACCTCGTGAGAACCCACTGCTCCTTCTGTAAGCAAATCGAAGCAGAGATAGATGAGACCTCCACCAGTCCCATTTAGGATTAGTGTACAAGGAGATTCACCTTCTTAAGTGGGCAACGTACTCTTGCCTCGTCATTCTCTTCATCTCGTCAAGCTCTTGTTGGTAATTCTCCGACTGCATGAATTCCCATCACAGTATTGCAAGTATGAAGAAGATTTGAACTGATCAAACATACCGGGAAGTTGATGTGTGTTGATGAACCCCAGTACTTCAATGCAGCCAAGTCATATGCTCTGGCAGCTTTCTCCTCCATATCGTAACCCCCTGAGAGATTGAAATGCGAGTGGTATATCTGAGCTCACTCATGAAGAAGTTGACAGGTGGAAATGAAGTAGATATCTGAGTTCAGGGAAAGGTTACCAAGATAAACTGCAGAAGCTCATGATACTTTATGACACATCTCCCAAATCAAGAACATGGCAGACAAGATTTCATTTGTAGTTAGCGTGGTTTAGTTTTCAGTCGGAAATATCTGGAGAAGAGGTTCTCGGAACAGAATCTATTTGCTCTGCTCACCTTGCCTTCCTTTCCTTGTCTGGCCTTCTTGCTTGCAGGTGTTGTCCCAGAGATGTGCTTCGTATCTACCAGTCCACCGATGCCTGATGCATGAAAAGAACTCATCGTATATGTTTTTGCCAGAAAGAAGATCACCAGAAAAAAGAACATTGATTTGATTCATGGCGAAAAGCATGAAATGTTTGCAGTATCCTACAGAAGAAAATGAGAAGATATACTAAATGACGGCTCTAGTAAGAATCACCACCATGACCACTGACCGGGTAACACCTCTATACTGAGACGTTCTCTGCCCAAAAGTGTCAACGCTTTTCCTATGAACTGGTTGCTTCCGGCCCCCTTTGCCGGTCCTCCTCTTTCTTGGTGCATCTGAAGCCATGCACTCCGTTGCAACAGCAGCAGAGGTCTGCAATGGAGCTGTGACATAGCTGGACTGAGCCCCAGGGCTCATGGACAAGCTCAAAGATTGCAGATGACCATATCCCATTGCACCAACAGGGTTACCAGCTCCAAGACCTCCTTCCTCGCACGATCCGTTGTTGCAAGCATTGTGGTGCCAGTGCACCCAATTTCTCAGTCCGGGAATGGCGTCGACGTCCATTTCATGGCTTCTCACCTCAGAGCACATCCCTTCCTGCGATGGCCCAAAGCACAGTTGTTGTTGCACTTGCATCTGGTTGACATGGCCTCCGGTCTCAGATTCCTCGTTACGGTGCATGCTGTCTAAGCTTAGAGCGATTTCTGCTCTGTCATTGTTCTCATACTGGTGATGGATCCCCATATGCTGTCCGCCACTGAGAAAGTCTGCTAGTTTTGGTGATGGAGATGGCATCATCATTCCTTCATCACATTGAAACGTGAATAAGAACAAGCATTTCTGGAACGTATTACCGATGCGATGGCTTCCGGGCAGACCTTCCTGCTGTGATCTCCTGAGTGCTTCCGTGTTGCAGAGAGACCCATCGGACTTCAATGGCATGATGGATAGCTGAGAGTAAAGTCCTCCGCCGTTCTCATCTTCCATCCCGTAGCATACACCGGAGTTGCATGCTACTGCAGTCGGAGCAGCGGCAAGGGCGGGTCGAGTTTGGCGATGAGGTGGCTCTGAAGACACCTCCGTGTTCATGTGAGTGGAGAGAGAGAAGCCCAACCAGTTGTTGCTGCTCATGGATTCCATTCTCCTAACACTGCACTAACGAGAGGAGAACCAAATAAGATCATTCAATCTAGGCAAAAAGAATGAGCTCCAACAGGCAAGTGCTTGACAACAATAAACAGTGGGGATTTGTGGTCTGAGAAGGGGGGATACTGTTGTAGTTTTTCGTTTTTATGGCGACGCTGCTAACAGGGAGAAGCCCCCCTTCCATTCTTTATATCTCACCATCAGATACCCAAGCAAGGCTGCTACCTTTACAGTGTAATGGCCAGGAGACAGTGTGACAGGGAAAGACGACTGTCCAAGTAGTCACTTCACAACACTACTTTCTGTACTAAACGCAGTGCAATCCATGAATCCTGTTTGTCCTCAACGTGACCTCCATTTGCATAGATTTATAACGCTAATTCACTGCTATTACAGAAGCTAAAAGATCTCCAAAGAGTTTCTGCAAAGGCTTTCCTGTGATGTATGCATGGCCTTCTTAGGGACAGTTTTCATGAGGGAATGATTTGGTACCGGAGAGGTATGAGGTACAGAGAGATTCCAGGGTACAGATGTCAACATCCATGTATCCTTATACCCATCTCCTTTTTTATTACTGCAATGATGACCGTGTCAACCACACTCTTCTTCCCCACCTCAAAAACTATAGAGCAAGTTGCCTCTTCCCCTTCGACTCATTTGCCTTTGCTACTGTGAGAATCTACAGCTGAAACCAGAAATGATCATGGCCAAACTGACAGAAGCAGATCATAAGAAGGGGACACTTTGGTTTGAGTTCGAAGTAAAGATGTTACAGGTTGATGACCGAGCCTCAATAAGGATGCATACAGGTCTGTGGTCTGTGAAGATTATCTTTCACTCTGTCGATTTAGATACTGCCACTTTGATTCTCATCTGCTGCCATTCTGTTCATCCTCGAAACAGCACACCGACTGGTTCAGCACAATGCCTGATTGATTCCGACGGAGGAGGTTTCATGATCCAACCTGATGTCTCTTCTTTCTTAAGGAGAGTGCTGAGACCGGACTGATGCCAAATGGGGACTCCGGTGGCGGAGACAAAGAAACATTTCGCTTTGAGTACACGAGATGGAGAGGCTGCGGTACAAAGAAATGATTTGACAGTTCATACTGCATCTTCTGGTACTTGAGAGTCGGAAGAAGCTCGGATGGGGACAGAGAAATGACCAGTACTACTGTGGAATTAATGCGACTCTCTCAAGATAAGACGGAGATCAAGCTTCTGCGACCGTACACAATAATAGTGCGAAGCACAAAATCCAAGTAAGATGCCCCCACACAATGGATCCCTATTTGGTAGCGATCGACTGAGAGCCACAAGAGAGCTGTACACTACAAGAGTAGACTATGCTGATACGGGAGAGATAGAGAGATTAACTATGGTGTGTGTGATGGAAAAGAGGAGGCAGTCGGAGACCTAAAGGAGCCCCCATGGATGCCACCACCATCATGGAAAGTGGCTGGGTTTGAAGGAGAAAGACCAGTCATGGTAGGGTCATTGTCAAAGCGAGAACGAAATGGATGTTGCAACATTGCTTCCCATCTGTTGGCATGTGATAAAAGCAGGCTGAGACGGGACAGAGCCTTCAATGCTGAAGTCGTCTTCAGAGGTCAATGCTGACGGCTAAGGCTGAAAAGGGACCCACCCCCATCTGCTTTCTCTTCTTCTTTGGCTTTGTCGTCTTACTTAGCCTTGGCGGAGCAGTAGAAAGAGCGATTTGGGTTCGGGGGAATGTTAGCGGTAATTAAGTGGACACTCGTGAATCTAAGTTGGGATTGAGTTCTACGTTTGATGCACGAATGAGCAGCAATGAATCTTTTGCTACTGAACGGAACGAATGCCGTTGATGATGTCAGAACTCCAAGAATGAGTGGGTAGGATGTTTGGGAGGAGGATGTCAATCTCATTATAATTAAAATTTTTTTCTATTAGTCAATAATCATAATCAAAATCTAATCAAATTTATAATATATCTTAATTGATATATTAATTGATATATTATTAGTCGCATAGTTTATTTTAAAATAATTGATAAGATATAAAAATTAAGATTAAAATGAATGAAATAAAAAAATTATTTAAAAATAATTTTAATTAATTAGATTTTAAAACTTTAAAAAAGTTTTACATATGTGTATGAATTTTATAAAATAGACCAATAAATCAAATAAATATAATAATATCACATTAAATTTGACTATCAATGCAAGTCATAGTTATTGTATATCATCGATATCATGTTTTCTTTTATGTATTCTAACACTGTTAATCCTTTTTACTGCAGTCCAAAACGACCGTTGTAATTTATCTTCTCAAGATTATATATATATATATATATATTTTCAACCATAATATAAGTACATAAATATGAATAGGATAGTAGAAACAAATAACCTTAATTGTATGAACAAGAATATCCACTCAAACATACATCATCATATCTTTTATGAATTATTTACAAACCTAATTTAAAAAATATGTCCTTTTAAATATTTTAGACTATAAATCCTAATGAATCGATTTGCAATTGATATAGTGAAACTCAGATTCTTAATTGACATTAATTATTTTTGGATTTTTTCTTCAAATATTTTATATCATAATGCATAGAACTATTAGAATACTTATCATTCTTAGAGGAAAAAATTATTATAATATATTATAAAATATGTATTTGACAATTGAGTCTAATCACACCGAGTCATAAGATAAAATTTCACAATTATAAAGCTTGATCAATGGCCTCAAAGTATACCACTAAATTAACTTTTTATTCTTGATAATATAATAATATATTATTTTATATTTTTTCTTATAAAATATATCTCTCACTAATAAATATAAAAATGTAAATTGGACTTCTTACTATCGAGTCAACTTACAAAATCAATATATGAAAATATAATAATTTTAAGCTAATCTAATTTATATGTGAGCATATGATTTTTTTCATCGCTTCTAAATATCTTATTATTTTCTTTACAATCTCTTAGTGTTTTATCTTTAGATAACTCTAATATCTACCTAGTATTTTAGCTATAAAATTGATATTTTTCCAAGCCATTTTAAAAATAATTGCTTTGATTGAAATTTATTATTTTTATCATTTATTAAACAAAGATGTATATTAAATCTCTTGAAGATATATTTAATATATCATTTTTGAGATAGCCCTAGTAATCCTTGAAATCTATCCATAAATATCTTAATACCAGTAACATAAGATGTCTCATTCATATCAACCATATTAAAATTTTTAGTGAGAAATATTTTAGTTTTGTACAATAGATCAAGATCACTGCTAACAAGTAAAATTTTATTCACATATAAAACCAATATATAAACTTGCTCTAATTAACCTTTAGATATAAGTATTGATTAATAGTATTTTTCTTAAATATGATGGAAATAATAGTATTATGAAACTTTATATTTCATTATATAAGGCATATTTAAGATCATAAATGAATTTTCTAAATTTATATACCAAATTTTACATCTAGATCTTCATTCAAAAATTACATTAATATAACTTAAAATCATAATGAGCTATTAATACATGATTTTTAACTAGTCTATTAGGTTAATGCTTTCTTTATGAGTAAAATCTTTAGCTATAAGTTTAATTTTATATCGTTTGATATCATCATTTGAGTAATATCTATATAAATAGACTCTTCTATAATTACTTGGTAATTCGATGAGTTTTCAAACATCCCTCTAGTCCATTGATTTCAACTCTTCTTTTATTACATCATAACATTTTTCAAAATTATTTTTTTTTTTGTGATAACAATGAGGGGTCCTTTTGATTCCTATGTCATAATTTAATTATTGTATATATACCATCTATAATAAAAAATGATAGGTCTATTATCCCTTTGAGATCTTATCAAAACTATCGATTGTGATTCTTCTACAAGATTATTAGTAATGATATCAATATTATGTGAAAGTTCATCAATATTATTTTATTATTCATCCTTATCAATTCTTTTAATGATTTGGGAACAACAATCTCTAAATTAATAAAAGAGTTTTAACTTGTATTTTCTCAATATCATGATTAAATTTTGAGATTTGAGAAGTTTTCTATGATAAAGAAGTATCAATCTCTAAAATATTATAAATATTTCTAATATTAATAATTTTTTCTTTGTTGTCGTCTTCGAAGGTAAAATATCCTCTATCTCAACTAGTGAGTTTTGAGAAGTTTGTTGAATCTTTGGTCATGTGTATTTAGCATTCACTATCAAGATACCATTTTTTATTCCTAACTCTTATTTGGAGACATACCTACAAGAAAAAGAGGTTTGCTTTAGGTACCCATTTAATTTTTAGTTTTTCATAGTTAGGTTTATCTTTCTTATCTTTTGGCTCTAAATTACTTATAGTTCCTTTAGAAACCCAAATTAATTAAAGATGATTATATTTTTTAAAAGAGCATCTGTAAGCATAGTGATCAAACTTTTTAGAGAAGTTGCATTGAACTTTCTAATGTGTATGAGTATGCAATATTGGTCATTTTACAAATATGATTGGCTTTTGATGAATGTTACTACTCGTGAAGCCAATGCCTTCTTTACTTGATATATAATCTTGTTTAACAAGAATCATATCAAGTGGGTTGTTTTAATTTTAATTTTTTCTAATGTTTATTGTAGTAATATGTTTTCCTTTTTAAGAGATTCTATTACATCATTACTATTAATAGACTCTTTTAAGCAAAATTCTAGTTTTTCATTCATGGCAAGTCATTCTTTGTATTTTTCAAAGCATATAATTCTAATGATTTTTTAAATAACTCATTTTTAAGTTTAAGATTAGATGATTCTAAATCTTCACATTAACTTTTTGAATATTTTTATAATAAGTGTCATGTCTTCATTGTCGTAACTTGAGCCTTTGTTCAAGTAATCATTTTTGGATTTAAGAGCAATATAATTTCTTTTTTTAGAAGGTTTTATTTTTCTTCAATCATGTGCTTTGTATATCATTTCATCGATCATTAAAGATCTTATGATTTCTTTAAGAGGAATATTGTTTAAGTCTTTAGCTTCTTATATTGTCGTTATCTTTCAATCCCAACTTTTCATAAGAGACCATAAAATCTTACTCATCAATTCAAAATTAGTATAGTTTTTACCAAGAGCTTTTAATCTATTGACAACATCCATAAAATAGGTGTATATATCACTAATAGATTTTCTTAGTATCATTTTAAATAATTCATAATTATGAACAAAAGATTAATTTTGGATTCTTTTACTCAGCTTGTGCCTTCATGAATGACTTCAAGTATGTGCCATATATCATATGTAATGTCATAAGTTGAAACTCATTTTTATCTAAAGCACAAAAAAAAAAAAACATTCATAACTTTAGCATTTAAAGAAAATATTCTCTTTTTAAAATCATTCTATTCCTCCATCGGTTTAAAAGATTTTTGAAAACCAAACTCGACAACATTCTATAAATCAAAATCCATAGAAAATAAAAAAAATTATTTATGTTTTCCAATAAGTGTAATTCATCCCATAAACATGAGAGGACATGTGATGAGTGTCCATCTTAATGATTTGAAAACGTCATTTATTCTTTCGTGGGTGCTAATCTAAATGAGGGATTCTTGCTGTACTCTGATACTAATTGTTAGGATTTTAATGACATTTCCAATTCGACCTAACATCAAGCCCAATGATTTTCATAACAAACAGGCTTCATTTTACCCTAATACCAACTTAAATTGACCCAAAAAACTTTGATTAAGACCTTAACAAATCAACCACACCTCTAACACCTTTATGAAACTTTTGGCATGTTGTATGTTCTTTTGATATACCATCCGATCTTCTGACATTTCATCCAAACCTGTCACATCGCCCTTTTATTCGACATATTGACCATTCCACCGGCATATTAAATTTTCTATGACATCTAATCTTCTAACACAATATCTGATCCTTTTAACATGATGCCCAAACTTATAGTATGAAAGTCTAATCTCTAGCATGTCGACTAATCCTCAGACTCGACATCCAATTTTTAATACGATAATTTTTCTAGCACAACATCTGACTCTTCTACTTCAATAGTTGGCCCTTCGATGGTTCAAGTTTGTAATCAAAGTATTTTTTATATCATTTATCTTAAAATCATATTAATCCAATAAACTCATTAGTTAGTTTCATCATTAAAATCTGAGATTTAATAATCTTTTTCTTTTTTATGATGATAATCAATTGGTGATGGAGTCTTTATGAGGCTCCCTTTATTATATGTCATCCTTAAAAGTATGATGAATTTGAATAAATAATAATTTTCCAATGCTAATTTTGAATTAAAATTAAAATAATTTGATCTTATTGATATTATAATTCAATCATTCAAGCCTAAAAATTAATATTTGACCAAGTTTCAAATCTTAAGTTATAATTATAATAATTTTAAATTTTAAATTTCAACCATTATCAATGTATAATGTAAATTAAAATATTGTTAGGATCGGGGTCGACACTAAGAGTACTTTGAAAACCATTATCAATGTGATAAATTTCAACTATTATCAATGTGAATTAGTTCAGCGGTAAAACTTACGTCTTCAAAAACCTTCGTACGTTGAAAACCGAGTCTTCAGAAAATTAACTTGAAACACATTTATAAATAAATTAAAGGTAGTAAGTAATTAAAGAGATTTGCAGTAAGTAAATGATAGGAAGTAAATGCAAATCAGAGAACACGCCAATTTTATAGTGGTTCGGTCGTCGTGACCTACATCCACTCCGTCGATTCCTCTTCCGTCGAGGCCACTGGCATCCACTATCGGTCTTTTTTCAATAGGCGAAGACCAACCACCTTTTACACCCCTCTTCTCATTTTCACGGGTTTAGGAGACAACCCTTATAAGCACTCACACTCCTCTTATAGAATTCTAAACTTAGAGTGGAGGAGAAAATTTCTAAAGAGATTGTAGCAATGTTTTCTCACTTTTGAATATTCTATGCTTATGTGTTTTAACCAGGGATGAGAGCGGTATTTATAGGCATCAAGTTGATTCAAACTTGGAGCCTAAAAACTTCTCATATTGGGTTTTCCGGGCACGAGTGGTACCATCGCTTGCGCTGGGCGGTACCACCGCCCAATGTCAGTCATTGACACTACCCTAGGTGGTACCATCACCTAGTCTAGCGGTACCACAGCCTGGGGGGTAGTGCTGGGCAGTACCACTGCCCAGATTGGCGGTACCACTACTTGACACCCTGCTAAGGGTGCTACAACCACCCAAACTAGTGGTATCATCGCCTGACATAGTCTCAAAGACTGTGTCATGACAGTGAGACTTTTTGAGGCACTATTTGGGCCTCTTATTGGGCCCAACACAATCATTACATGGGCCTAGCTGACCCCTAATTGGGTTGGCCCAAATCCAAACCCAATTATATACTAACTACGATTCCTAAGACATTTACTAAACTAAACAAATCCATATGTCTTGGTTCTTCCAACGAGCTTCCGACGATCTTCCGGCGAACTTCCGACGATCTTTCGGCAATGTTTCGGCGGACTCCCGATAAGCTCCTAGACTTCACGATAATCTTCTTGGTGAGTTTTGATGAGCTTCTCTAGCAAGCTCTGAGACTTTTCAGCTGGTTCTGCAAGAACTTCCGACGAACGTATGGACTTCTGACGAACTCTCGAACTCCCAACGAAATCGCATCCTTGACTCTGGGACTTCAATTTGCTTCATGCCTTACTATCATATTTAATCCAGCATATGTAAAATATACTTCGATCTAGATAATTAATACTAAGCATTAATCATGTTGTCCGGCATGTTATTGGTCCCTCGACGCCTCGTCCGATTC
Organism: Musa acuminata AAA Group; assembly: GCF_036884655.1. Lineage (NCBI taxonomy): Eukaryota > Viridiplantae > Streptophyta > Magnoliopsida > Zingiberales > Musaceae > Musa > Musa acuminata. The sequence continues at coordinate 29,512,894 of NC_088340.1, forward strand.
TTCGGTGCATTGTCCTCTCTTGCGACCGGTTGCCCAATCGACTAGTTGACTCCGCAACTCTAATATCTTTGGCGCAATATCCGCTCTTCTTGGCCCGATGTCTGAATCCATGGCCCGAAGCCTTCTGTCGATACGTCGACTGATCCATCGGCTCGACGTCCAATCTTCTGACATATTTTCCTCCGACACAACATGATTCTTCCTGCTTTAATTATCTCATCCTAATCGAAGCATCCTATGTCACTCAAAACACAGATTAAATCATAAATAATTATCAATTGGTTTCATCATCAAAATACGAGATTTAACAATCTCCCCTTTTTTGATGATGACAACCAATTGATGACGGAGTTAACCTTAACTCTTAGAGTTTTAACAAACTCCCCCTATCAATATGTCATATTGATAGAACCTTGAATTCAAGCTAAATTCAAATCCTTGCAAATATTCATCGTGAATATTTACAATACGTGATCATGCATAACATGATCATACTTCTCCCCCTTTGTCATCAACAAAAAGAAGTACCAACTATCAAATGTTTGGAATACTAGTTCAATATATTGCATCATAAATCTCTAATTTTATCATCATGCAAGCTAACAAAAATTTTAAATTTTGTAAGTTTGTAAATTTTGCTAGATATGCAAGTTCAGCATGTTTGTTTTGCAATGTTCAAGCTAGCAAGTGTTTGAAAAAGAAAGCAAGTTTTGTAACATACAAACTAGCAATAATTTAGAGTTGTGCAAGTTTGCAAATTTGCTTTTCTTTGCGATGTGCAAGATAGCATATTTTTGTATCTTCTTGAGATTTCAAGCTAGCAACTCTTGATGTTCAAGATAGCAGTTTCTTCTCTTTTTAGAAGTGCGATTATTTTTGCTTCCTTTACAAAAACGTAAACTAACAAAATGTTACATTATTTTACAACATGGAAGCTAACAATTTGAGATGGTCAAGAAGCAAGTTCTTTCTTCTCTTTTGAGAAGTGCAATTTTTGCTTTCTTCTTGAATTGTGTGAGCTAGCATCTTTTATCTCCCCCTTTGTCATTGTCAAAAAGAAGGGAAGACCCTTTATATCAATTTTCAGATTATGACAAAGACAAAGTATCAACCTTATTTCAATATGTTTGTGCATCATTATAGTTTCAACTTGAAATATGCACAATTTTAAAACCTTACATGTGTATCCTTATTTCATGCATGATACAAATAAATCAATCATCACTATAGGCATATCATACATGATATTCAAGCATTCATGATATATCATTTTGGCAACATGATCATATTTTTTCAAATGATGGTATCTAAATGTCAAAATTCATTACATCCTATCATGCATGATCATTAACTTCTCATTTATATTTCATGCATAATTTCAAAATATCAAGAGAATTTTGGTGATGAGATAAACATTTCATGAATACAAGGAATTTTACATAATAAAATTCAAGTCATAAATTCTCAAGATGTCAAGTAGCATATCATGGTTAATTTGAATACATCATTTTTAGTGAATACCAAGAAGAATCATAGCATGAAAAAATCTTGATTCATAGAAAAATCTCATGTATCATATATTGAGAAATCAAGATGATGATTAAAAAATTTTTTCACAAGTTATATTCAAGAGAAAAATCATCATTCATTTTCAATTCATTTAATTTGTCAAATCAACATTTCTTGGGTATGCATGATATCAAAACATGGTTTCAAATCTTCAACATATAACATGCATAATTTCAAAAATCGAAAGGTGAAAGGAAGAATTAAAAGGTATAAAGATTTCAATCATCTCATAAACAAATGAAGGATCAAGTCATGTATCCAAAATTCAATGAATCATTTCGACAAATCTCTTTATAAATAATCAAAATGATCATAAAAGGAAATCTCATGTTATTTCAAGAAATCAAGATCATGATTTTGATAAAACTCATTTTAAATTCAAATCATCAAAATCTTAACATTACTTTCAAGAGATTCAAAATGACATAAATAATTTTATTGATCTCTTAGTGAAAAATCGATAAGGTAGGGATTTGAGAAGTTTTCAAGAAAAATACTTTCCTCTCTTTTTGTTTCAACTTATTAATTGATTTCATACATGCATGTTCTTTTCTTTTATGTCAAATCCATGCATCATTCATTAACGCCAAAAAGAATTTTCAAAAGATCGCAAAGTTCGATAATCACAAAAATCATCATGCATAATGTCGAAAGAAAAAATCATTAAGCATGATCATTATGCATTATTTCAAATAAAACATGATTTCAAAATATTCAATATTTTCATTGCATAGTTACATCATTATGCATCATTGAAATTGATTCCATAAAGCATTTTTGATCAAGATCATTTTGTTTGTTATAGTCATGCTTTTTTCTTTTTAGGTGAATCAACTTTTCATGCTTAGTTTCCATACAAAAGCCATGCATCATCATTAAGCATGATATCAAACTTCTTAATATTTTCATTAAAACATCAAGCATGGTTTCAATCAAAATAAAAAATTATCAAGATACACATTATTTATTCTTGAAGAAACATACATAGGATCATTAAATTTAAATCTAACATTTTATTCATTTAACATAACACATGTAATTTTCATGATTATTTTCAAAATTACTAGCATGATAAACATGATTCCTAATTTTTTGTATTTTCATAACATTATTAAACATGCAATTTTCAAGAAAAATATTTTTTTTCTAAACTAAATAAAAAAAGGAAAAGCATCATGTAATTTTGAAATAAATTAAGGGAGTTTCGATTATCTCATCGTTGAAAGCCGTTAAGGCATAGTTTGCCACATCGCCTTTGTTGATTTTCTCCTCGTCTTCGAAGGAGCTCGATTCATCCCAATTTGTGTTCTTCTTTTTGTGTTCAAAGCAATTAGTTGCATTCTTTTTGTTCTTTAATTTTTGTCTTATTAAATTTTTAAATTTCTTTGTGAGTTCAAGTTCATGTTCACCATCACTTGAGCTTATGCTCGAGTGGTCTTCAAATATTCTCAGTTCGAAATCCTTCATGTTCTTTGGAAGGTGGTTTTCAAGTTTTTTACGTGCATTGCATGTTATTTCATAGGTCATTAAATATCCTAATAATTCTTCAAGTGAAAAAATATTTAAATCTTTTATTTTTTGTATTATTGTTACTTTCGATTCCCAAGTTTTAGAAAGTGATCTTAAGATCATGTTAACGAGTTTAAAATTCAAAAAACTTCTACCAAGTACTTTTAAACCATTGACGACATCCGTAAAATGGGTGTACATATCAACAATGGTTTCGCTTGGTTTCATATGAAAAAGTTTAAAATCATGCATTAAAATATTAACTTTAGAATCCTTAACATTACTTGTGCCTTCGTGTGTGATTTCAAGAGTGTGCCATATGTCGAAAGCTGTTTCGCAAGTAGAAACCCGATTAAACTTGTTTTTGTCTAAAGCGCAAAATAGAGCGTTCATAGCTCTAGCTTAAAGAAAACGTCTTCTTCTCCAAATCATTCTAATCTTTCATTGGAAGAGAAGACCTTTTATGTGAGTTTTCCAAAATGTATAGTCTATCCCATTAAAAAAGGAAGGACGAATGAGAGAGTGACCCTCTTGAAAGCCGAAAAGAGCATTTCTCTTGGGTGTTAAACCAACTGAGAAATCACGAGGCTCTAATACCAATTATTAGGATTGGGGTCGAAACTAAGAGGGGGGGTGAATTAGTGCAGCGGTGAAAATTACGTCTTCAAAATCCTTCGTACGCTGAAAACTGATTCTTCGGAAAATTAACTTGAAACATGTTTGTAAATGAATTGAAGGCAGTAAGCAATTAAAGAGGTTTGCAGTAAGTAAATGCAAACCAGAGAACACGCCAATTTTATAGTGGTTCGGTCGTCATGACCTACATTCACTCCACTGATTCCTCTTCCGTCGAGGCTACCGGCATCCACTATCGGTCTTTCTTCAATAGGTGAAGACCAACCACCTTTTACACCCCTCTTCTCCTTTTCACGGGTTTAGGAGACAACTCTTACAAGCACTCACACTCCTCTTACAGAATTCTAAACATAGAGTGGAGGAGGAAATTTCTAAAGAGATTGCAACAACGTTTTCTCACTTTTGAATACTCTGTGCTTGTGTGTTTTAACCAGGGATAAGAGGGGTATTTATAAGCTTCAAGTTGATTCAAACTTAGAGCTTAAAAACTTCTTATCCCGGGTTTCCCGAGCACGGGCGGTACCACCACCTAGTGTTAGTCTGATATTGACATTGCCTTGGGCGGTACCACCGCCTGGGGGGCAGTGCTGGGTGGTACCACCGCCTGGCACCATGCCAGGGGCAGTACAACCATCCAGACTGGCGGTACCACCACCTGACACAGTCTCGAAGACTATGCTACAATGTTGAGACTTCTTGGGGCATTGTTTGGGCCTCTTATTGGGCCCAACACAATCCTTACATGGGCTTAGCTGACCCTTAATTGGGTTGGCCTAAATCCAAACCCAATTACGTGCTAACTACGATTCCTAAGATTTTTGCTAAGCTAAACAAGTCCCTATGTCTTAGTTCTTTTGGCGAGCTTTCGACGATCTTCCGATGATGTTCCGACGGACTCCCGATAAGCTCCTGGACTTCACGACGATCTTCTTGGTGAGTTTCGATGAGCTTCTCTGGCAAGCTTTGAGACTTCTCGATTGGTTCCGCCAGAACTTCCGACGAACGCCCAGACTTCCGACGAACTCTCGAACTCCCAACGAAATCGCATCCTTGACTCTGGAACTTCATTTTGCTTCATGCCTTACTATCATAGTTAATCCGATACATGTAAAACATACTTCAATCTGGACAATTAATACTAAGTATTAATCATGTTGTCCGGCATGTCATTGGTCCCTCGATGCTTCGTCTGATTCTTCGGTGCATCATCCTCTCTTGCGACCTATTACCCAATCGGCCAGTTGACTCTGTAACTCTGATATACTTAGCGCAATATCCACTCTTCTTGGCCCAATGTCTGAATCCATGGCCCGAAGCCTTCTGTCGATACGTCGATTGATCCACCAGCTTGACGTCCAATCTTCTGACATGTTTTCCTATAGCACAACAGGATTCTTCCTGCTTTAATTATCTCATCTTGATCAAAGCATCCTGCGTCACTCAAAATATAAATTAAATCATAAACAATTATCAATTGGTTTCATCATCAAAATACGAGATTCAACAAATATAACTATAAGTTAACCATTTGCATAAATCAAACATAAGTTGCATAATAACAAAAAAAAAAACCTAAGACATCAGGATTCTCCTTGTTTATGCATTAGTTACCACTTTTCCCCCTTTATCAATAACAAAAAGTTATGAGTTACTACTTCTCCATCTTTGTCATCAACAAAAAGAAGAAAGTATATCAATGATCAAATTATGTAAATAAAAAATTACTTTAACATCATGGTACATGAAAGATCTCAATATTGTGTCATCAATGATAAGTTCAAGTTATAGACACCAAAAAGTCAATTGATGATAGTGTTAGAACCCTTGCATATTCTAAACTTGGGGTTGATCTTTTTAGGAGATCGGCCTTCTTGAAACTCTATAGGGGTTCCTCCCTCTAAGTTACTGCTCAAAGGCTGCAGAAAAGATTCATCTATTGCTTATCAAAAAAGGATGAATACATGTCTATTTATAGAGTTTCTAAACTCTAACTCCTAATAGTATTCCTACTTAAGACTCCTACTCAATTAAGACTCCTACTCAAGACTCCTAATAGGACTCATACTCAAGACTCCTATTCCTTTACAACTCCTAATTCTTCTTTAAGAAATAACCTTTAAACCCTAGCCGGCCTCTTCACCTCTTTAATAGAGGTCGGCTTAGGTAGATTTTATATGAATGCCCCTCTTAATTAGGACTCTCCTAGCTAAAGTTCTAACAGACCCGCCTTCTTCAAATTAGCCTTGTCCTCGAGGCTGATAATATATCAATTCTGAGAATTTGATCATCAAGTTGTCATAGTTCTCGTAAGTGGCACCTTTTGTTGGTAAGTTCGCCCACTATATTAGTACTTCAGCAGTGGGTCATCGTCGTCGAGTCACGATTCGTCGATCAATAATAACACTCGATTGGGTATGGAGTTCTCCTTGGGTAGTCATATTTGGTGGGTGGTTTTAGGTTGTCTCTAAGCACATGTTCACCACTTCTATCTAGTCATTGATTTATGGGTGATACGCTGTACTCCTTTTCAATTTAGTGCCCTGCATATGAAATAACTCTGTCCAAAATCTGCTTATGAAGATGCAAGTAGAATTTGGCATAAGCACAATGCGTCCCTTATAACGCAATTCTTTTGAGTCCCAACTATAATGAGTCTCCGGATCTTCCTACCATTCCCTCTTTGTTACCCATTTTTACTGCTCGAGGGAAGATATCTTCTGCTCCAAGAAATATTTTAGGCTTTTATGGTTGGTCTTGATTTGAAAGCGTCGCCCGATTAAGTATGATCTCCATTTGGCCACCGCATGCACAATCACAAGTATCTCCTTATCATAAATAGTCATTTTGAGATAGTAAAGAGATAATGCCTTACTGGTATAAGCAAGGGGGCGGCCATCTTACACTAGTACAATACCAATTCTGACTCTGGAGGCATCAGCTTCAATAACGAAAGTCTTGTCGAAGTCGAGTAGCGCTAGTACGGGCGTTGTGGTCATTGCAGCTTTAAGTTTGTCGAAGGCAGTGGTGGCTTTGTCTAACCATTGAAAAGCATTTTTTTTCAGCAAGGAAGTAAGTGGTGCACTGATCTTTCCATTGTTTTTTATGAACTTACGGTAGTAGCCTATTAAACCGAGAAAGTCACGTAGTAATTTTATGTTCCTCGAGGTCGGCCAGTTCTACATTGCTCCAATTTTAGAGGTGTCCACTACCACACCTTCCTTTTGTTGGGAAATCATGGGGGGCGACATCATATGCGCAGCGGAAGAACAAGAAAACAAAAATCCCCGATTCCCAAAAAGATGTTCGTCGTCGTGCGAAGATTGGTGCGCAAAATCCGCAAAACACAAAACTGCGTATAGAGATTGTGTTACCTAGGGAGATCGTATATCCCTGTTTCCTTGCAGATCCTCAGGAGAGGGTGAAGGAGGTCAAGCGTCCTCCTCTCTAGCGGTGATCCACATAGCAGGGTTGCGACGACGCTCCTCAAAACTCCAGGCCCACTCTGAGGTGGAGAGGGAGAGGAGAATAGGAAGGGCAAGCAAAGACTCTAGCCTATGAGGCTGTGAATCCCTCCTATTTATAGAGATCCCATGTCAAAACCCTAATGGGTCCTTTCCCTAGTGGGTATTGGATCTGCATCCAATAAGACAAGGGCTCCGTCGGATATCTCATATCCGAACCTCTACTCATCGCAATGCCTACCATATGTGTGTGACCCTCTAGGCCCAATATCGAGCTGGCCGTGAGTCATACCTGTCAGAACTCCTTCTAACTAAGTGAATTATTATCTCTGTAATAATTCACTCGACTCATCGACTACGGAAGTACTAGGCCACTACGCCGTAGTCCCCAGACGATACAGGGGAATCCAATCCATTGGACCTGTCTGTCCTCAGTTACCATGTACCTATAGTCCCTCATCCATCTAATATCCCAGAGACCGTATATCGAGCATGGTGCTGTCAGACCCATACGGTTTCTACTCGAGTCTCGCTCTAATCGGATTCTCCCGGAGAACTCTTTCTCTCTCAACCCGAATGACCCTGGCCAGGGATTTGTCTGAGCAAGAACACATGGGATATTCCTCTCATGATACCGAGAGTGGATGATCCTCTATCGACACTCAATAGCCCTCGTAAGGTCGACTACCACTCCCAATGACCAGCTGTACTAGATCTGGGAACAGCCAAACCTATAAGTCTGATATCAAAGAGTGGAGCACTCATACAGGACATCCTTGGTGTCTCAAGTCTAAGAACCAGATACACCACTAGGACTACGGAATCGTTGTCTGACAATAAGGCATCATCAACCATCCAGCATTCCGTAAGCGGATCAATCAGTGAACTCATTCTCCAATGAGCACCTGTACTGTATCCCTAGTGTCCCTACACGAGCAGCTATGAGACCAGCTGCATCCATCATATGGACGGGTATACAGCACACCAGTCTATCCGGTTATCACGATGTCCCTCTCGAGTAACCTATGACCGGGATTATTTAGGATATGTGTTTAAAGGTGAATCGATCTCATTATCGTGATCTCATCACGATCCGATTCCCATTGCACAAATCTAAGGACATCACAATACATATGCATTTATGCAATAGTTATAAAGTGATATACGCCAAAAATATAATAAGCAAAAAGATTCTGTATCAAGTCACACGTGCCATCACTCACGTGATTGGCTTACTGGGCACTTATGACTAGCAATCTCCCACTTGACCTAAAGCCAATCACCTATGTGTCTGATCCCCATCAGACCCCTGTGACGCTCAAAGACAATCTGAGACAATGGCTTTGTTAGTGGATCTGCAATGTTATCTTCGGATGGAACTCTTTCCACTGCTACATCTCCTCGGGTCACGATCTCTCTGATAAGGTGGAACCTCCTCAGAACATGCTTAGATTTCTGATGAGACCTAGGTTCCTTCGCTTGAGCAATTGCCCCGTTGTTGTCGCAATATAGGGAAATCGGCTCCTCACTATCCGGCACGACTCCCAAATCTGTGATGAACTTCTTCAACCAGACTCCCTCCTTTGCTGCATCTGATGCAGCAATGTACTCCGCCTCTGTGGTCGAGTCAGCAGTGGTATCTTGCTTGGAACTCTTCCAGCACACTGCTCCTCCATTCAAGGTGTACACATACCCTGAATTCGACTTGCTATCATCGACATCAGATTGAAAACTTGAGTCAGTGTAGCCTTCAACCTTAAGGCTATTACCTCCATATATTAGTAAACAATCCTTAGTGCTTCTCAAGTACTTAAGGATACACTTTACTACTTTCTAGTGCTCCAAGCCTGGATCCGCCTGATACCTGCTCGTGACACTCAAAGCATGCGCTATATCAGGCCTAGTACATAGCATGGCATACATGATAGATCCTATTGCTGAGGCATAAGGTATCATATTCATGTTTGCCCTTTGGAATTTTCCATGCCAAACCTTTTGACAATGGTTTCTATGTACCTGGACTGGGACAAGCCAAGCATCCTCTTGGATCTATCTCTATAGATTCTAATCCCCAAGATATAAGATGCTTCTCCTAAGTCCTTCATGGAGAAGTGTCTAGATAACCAAGCCTTTATTGTGGATAGCATTCCTATGTCATTCCCAATGATGAGGATGTCATCCACATATAACACCAAAAAGCTAATAGCGCTCCCACTTACCTTTCTGTATACACAAGGCTCATCTTCGTTCTTAACGAAGTCATAAGATCTGATTGCCTCATCAAATCTTATGTTCCAACTTCGGGAAGCTTGCTTTAGTCCATAAATGGATCTAAGCAACCTACACACCTTATCTGGGCAGTTCTTGGACACGAATCCCTCAGGTTGCATCATATACACCTCCTCCTCCAGGTTCCCGTTGAGGAATGCGGTTTTCACATCCATCTGCCAGATCTCATAATCATAGTGTGCTGCAATAGCCAATAGAATTCTGATGGATTTTAGCATTGCTACGGGTGAGAAAGTTTCGTCGTAGTCAACACCTTGCCTTTGACGATACCCCTTAGCCACTAGCCTTGCTTTATAGGTCTCTACCTTTCCATCTACTCCGATCTTTTTCTTAAAGATCCACTTGCAACCGATGGGTACAATACCTTCGGGTGCATCAACTAGGTTCCAAACCTTATTGGAGTACATAGAATCCATCTCAGAATTCATGGCTTCTTTCCACTTCCCGGAGTCTATACTCATAATAGCCTCCTCGTAGGTCTGAGGATCAATATCCTCTACATCCTCTGCTCTAATATGTCCTACATATCTCTCAGGAGGATGGGATACTCTATCAGACCTGCGTAAAGTTGAAACTTGTGTATTAGATACCTGAACAGACTCGGGCTGTAGAGTGGTGCTTGAGCTTGGTTCTCCAACCTCGCTCAATTCTATCATTCTCCCACTGTCTCCGTCAAGAATGTGTTCCTTCTCAAGGAACACTGCTCTCTTAGCTACAAAGACCTTTTGGTCCTCGAGATGATAGAAGTAATACCCACAAGTTTCCTTGGGGTATCCCACAAATTTACATCGCCTTGTCCTTGATTCTAACTTATCGGGGTTTTGTCTTTTAACATGGGCAGAGCAGCCCCAAATCTTAACTACTTTAAGATCAGGCTTCTTCCCTTTCCATATCTCATATGGTGTAGACACCACCGACTTAGTTGGAACTCTGTTTAGAAGGTAAGCTGCGGTTTCTAGGGCATATCCCCAGAATGAGATGGGTAGGTCAGCGAAACTCATCATGGACCGTACCATATCTAATAATGTACGATTTCTCCTTTCAGAGACACCATTGAGCTGAGGTGTATAAGGAGGTGTCCATTGGGATAATATCCCATGGTCCTTGAGGAAGTGAGTAAACTCTGTACTTAAGTACTCACCTCCTCGATCTGATCGAAGAGTTTTGATACTCTTTCCAGTCTGGTTCTCCACCTCATTCTTATACTCTCTGAATTTCTCAAAGGCCTCGGACTTGTACTTCATTAAGTACACATATCCATACCTTGAGAAATCATCAGTAAATGTAATGAAGTAGGAGTAACCTCCAATGGCATGAGTTGACATGGGTCCACATACATCACTATGTATGAGTTCCAACAACTCAGTGGCTCTCTCTCCAGTTCTACTAAATGGAGGGTTGGTCAGTTTTCCACGAATGCAAGGCTCACAAGTTGCATATGACACATAGTCGAATGGATCTAGATATCCATCATTTAGCAACTTTTGAATCCTTCTTTCATGGATGTGACCTAGCCTACAATGCCACAGGTATGCACTGTTCAACTCATCTCGTTTCCTTTTGGACATATTTATATTCATGATATGTGGAGTGGTGTCTAACATAAATAAACCATTATGCAATGTTCCTTTCGTGATGATCTTATCATCTAATAATATCGAACAACCATTGTTCTCAAAAACAAATTTATATCCACTAACTGTTAAACATGAAATGGAGATAATGTTTTTGATAATAGAAGGAACAAAATAACATGCATCTAATGCAATAAAAGCTCCACTAGGCAGATGTAGGGCGACCTCGCCAACAGCTAAAACAACAACTTTTGCTCCATTACCCATCTTGAGGTCCATCTCGCCTCTCTCTAGTCTCCTAGGCCTTGCCAGAACCTGCAACGAATTACATATATGATAAGCACTACCGGTATCTAATACCCATGTGTTATCATAAGAGTCTGACAAATGGAGACCGATCATGAATGTACCTGAAGCTTCATCAAGCTTTTGTTTCGCCCTTTCTGCAAGGTACTCTTTGCAGTTTCTCTTCCAGTGCCCATCTTTACCACAGTGGAAGCACTGACCTTTGTCCTTTGTTGGGTCTTTCTTAGCAACCTTTGCTTTACCTTGTTTGCCCTTGCCCTTTCCCTTCTTAAGGGACCTTTCTGCTTTCCTTTTCTTTCTGGTCTCACCAGTGTAGAGAACTGGCTTCTCTTTCTTAATAGTACTCTCTGCCTCCCTCAACATATTGAGGAGCTCTGGGAGAGTCACCTCAAGCTTGTTCATATTAAAGTTCATTATGAACTGTGAAAAGGAATCTGGTAGGGACTGAAGCACAATGTCCACACACAAGTTATCCTCTAGGACCATTCCTAGACCTGTGAGTTTCTCTATCCACTCAATCATCTTTAGGACATGGTTCTGAACCGGTGTCCCCTCAGTCATCCTAGCGCGGAAAAGGCTCTTGGATATCTCATATCGTTGAGTCCTTCCCCGTTCCTCAAACAATTTACGGACATGTAGGAGAATGGATCTGGCATCCATCTTTTCATGTTGTCTCTGTAACTCTGGAGTCATAGAGCCCAACATATAGCACTGAGCAAGAGTGGAGTCATCAATGTACTTCACGTAGCGAGCGATCTCATCCTCGCTTGCCCCTTCTTCGGGCGTAGGCATCACTGTATCAAGGACGTACACGATTTTCTCCGCTGTGAGAACAATTCTCAAGTTACGGAGCCAATCCGTATAATTTGGACCAGTGAGGCGGTTGACATCAAGTATGCCACGTAAGGGATTTGAAAGCGACATTTTCTGAAAATAAAGATGTAGCAAAAATGAATAACATGCAGATTTTGCAAGAAATAAACTATCAAGATATGGACTTCTATCTTAATATGCTCCCACTATTTTACTAACGAGTCACGCGACACCCTCAGCACGTGAAACGGAAGTCTCCGGCAGACTTCTAGTGGGGATCAGGATCCAATCAGCGTCTTAGTGTAACCTCGAGGGACTCGACCAATCACACTAAGCCTAAAAGGTAGACAACTCTTGCCGATCACAACTCCTTGTGATTCCCGTCCTGTTCGGCCTCCGAATCACCATGGCCTCGAGGGACTCGACCAACCATGATGCTCGGTTAAGTCAACACCTTCGTTACAAGATGAGTCTGATTTGATGATATACCCTCGAGGGACTCGACCAAGCATATCATGCCCTCAAGTCACCGGTGACATCTCTATGTCGTAAGCAAGATAGCGAATCGCGATATAGGTGAGTCTCGAGGGACTCGACCAACTCAACCTACACCGGGATTCGGTTCCTACTCATAACGATGGAAGGCCACATGGGTCAATCTAATTGCCTCACGTTTACCGACTTAATATTATCGAGAGATATTTCTATGATTTGGTCTCCTATTATGACATGTCACACATGTACATATTTAATATATATCTACATCGCATGCAAATATATATACATATCTAGTATGTGTATAAGCAATCACACCAGATGATCATGGACCACAACCTAATATGATTAGGCCCGAGCCAGTAGGCCTAATCACTCACATCAAGATCTATGTGTGCAACGGTGCATCTCCATGCCTTGTGATCGTCCATCTCGTCCTCGTTGGTTCCGTCGACATCTTGATGCATCTTCATGCATCACGATCGTCCGTCTCGTGGGTCCCGCTATGGCTTCCACGCTCCCGCTGCGCCTCCTCATGTGATTACAACTTAATCATAGGCACGCAGGCCCGACAATAAATGAGAAATATAATGGAGGTTCGCAGACCTCAATAATAATAATCACAAGTACACACATCACACGGTCCATGATCATCCGTCCACTCATCATACATCACATGTATAAATAATCGTCATTATGTAGGACTACTAGATAATAAAAATAATAATCAACTAAACCTTTTAATTAATTAATATTTTCTGAAATCAGGGATATATAGGGAATTTCTCAATTCCTAAGGGTATTTTCGTAATTTGGACAAAAGACAGAAACTGGAATTTCTCAAATTCCGAGGGGCAAAACTATCTTTTGCGCAGAAAACCCTAATACCCTTTCCCCTTTTCGCTGCTGCCGCCGCCGCCACCCTGCCGGCGGCGGCCTGTGCGGCGGGGCGAGGGCACTGCCCTCGCCTGCAGGCAGCACGCTCGCTGGCGGCGCTGCCGCTGCAGGTGGGCTCCCCCTTCGGGCGTCGCTGCCTCCGCAGGCGGTGCTGTCCCGCCGGGCGGCCGCCCCTGTGGGGGGGGGTTTCGCCCGCGGGAGCAGCGGCGGCAGGCGCCGTTGCCCTACGGCGCCTCTGCCCGTGGGTTGCCAGCCCCGCCAGCAGCAAGCCTGCTGCAAGCAGACCGCCGGCCGGCTGCTGCAGGCACAGCGCTTGCGCATGCGCCGGCGCTGTGCTGCCTGGCTGCGGCTGGCTGTAGGCATGCAGATCGAGGGCAGCAACTGTTGCTGCCCTTCCTTGCTTTTGCGTCAACGATTTTGACGTCAATATTCTTCCTAAACACAACACACGCAGTTCAAAAACCAATCATTCGCACGAACAACCTGGCTCTGATACCACTGTTGGGAAATCATGGGGGGCGACATCATATGCGCAGCGGAAGAACAAGAAAACAAAAATCTCCGATTCCCAAAAAGATGTTCGTCGTCGTGCGAAGATTGGTGCGCAAAATTCGCAAAACACAAAACTGCGTATAGAGATTGTGTTACCTAGGGAGATCGTATATCCCTGTTTCCTTGCAGATCCTCAGGAGAGGGTGAAGGAGGTCAAGCGTCCTCCTCTCTAGCGGTGATCCACACAGCAGGGTTGCGACGACGCTCCTCAAAACTCCAGGCCTACTCTGAGGTGGAGAGGGAGAGGAGAATAGGAAGGGCAAGCAAAGACTCTAGCCTATGAGGCTGTGAATCCCTCCTATTTATAGAGATCCCGTGTCAAAACCCTAATGGGTCCTTTCCCTAGTGGGTATTGGATCTGCATCCAATAAGACAAGGGCTCCGTCGGATATCTCATATCCGAACCTCTACTCATCGCAATGCCTACCATATGTGTGTGACCCTCTAGGCCCAATATCGAGCTGGCCGTGAGTCATACCTGTCAGAACTCCTTCTAACTAAGTGAATTATTATCTCTGTAATAATTCACTCGACTCATCGACTACGAAAGTACTAGGCCACTACGCCGTAGTCCCCAGACGATACAGGGGAATCCAATCCATTGGACCTGTCTGTCCTCAGTTACCATGTACCTATAGTCCCTCATCCATCTAATATCCCAGAGACCGTATATCGAGCATGGTGCTGTCAGACCCATACGGTTTCTACTCGAGTCTCGCTCTAATCGGATTCTCCCGGAGAACTCTTTCTCTCTCAACCCGAATGACCCTGGCCAGGGATTTGTCTGAGCAAGAACACATGGGATATTCCTCTCATGATACCGAGAGTGGATGATCCTCTATCGACACTCAATAGCCCTCGTAAGGTCGACTACCACTCCCAATGACCAGCTGTACTAGATCTGGGAACAGCCAAACCTATAAGTCTGGTATCAAAGAGTGGAGCACTCATACAGGACATCCTTGGTGTCTCAAGTCTAAGAACCAGATACACCACTAGGACTACGGAATCGTTGTCTGACAATAAGGCATCATCAACCATCCAGCATTCCGTAAGCGGATCAATCAGTGAACTCATTCTCCAATGAGCACCTGTACTGTATCCCTAGTGTCCCTACACGAGCAGCTATGAGACCAGCTGCATCCATCATATGGACGGGTATACAGCACACCAGTCTATCCGGTTATCACGATGTCCCTCTCGAGTAACCTATGACCGGGATTATTTAGGATATGTGTTTAAAGGTGAATCGATCTCATTATCGTGATCTCATCACGATCCGATTCCCATTGCACAAATCCAAGGACATCACAATACATATGCATTTATGCAATAGTTATAAAGTGATATACGCCAAAAATATAATAAGCAAAAAGATTCTGTATCAAGTCACACGTGCCATCACTCACGTGATTGGCTTGCTGGGCACTTATGACTAGCACCTTTGATATGATATGCCCAAGATATTTCATCTTCCATTGAAGAAAACAAAAATTCATAGTGGTCGTTGGTTCAAAATGTGGTTTTTGGTATGTCTTTTTCTCACACTTGTATTTGATGATACCCTGATCAAAGGTCCAGCTATGTGAAGATTTATGCTCCCTTTCATCTAGCAATTCATCTACTATTGGAATAGGATATTTGTCCTTGATTGTTATGTCGTTAAGAGCTCGATAATGAACACACAATTGCCATGTTCCATCCTTCTTTCGTACGAGGAGCACCGGTGAAGAGTAGGGGCTACAACTTGGCTGAATAACTCATATTTCAAGCATCTCTTTTACAATCCTTTCTATTTCATCCTTCTGGAGATGTGGATACTGATATGCCTGAGTATTTGCTGGAGGTTTGCCTAGAAGAATCGTTATACAATGATCATACCGACGGGTAAGAGATAGGTTGTGCGGTTCATCAAATATATCTGAAAATTCAGCAAGCAAAGGAAGTGTTAGGATCCTTTTATTTTTTCTTTTATTTTCTATGATTTCCTTTTATTTTCTGCGTATTTATTAAGTATGTTTAGTTTAGCTAAAGTCGGAACTCTATAAATAGGGATGTAACTACTTCTTTTCAATCATCTATGAAAAATATTATTCTATCTTTTGACAAACCCTAGGAGGCCGATCCCCTCAAAGCGATCAAGGAGGGCTGATCCCCTCGAAGCGATCAAGGAGGTCGATCCTCTTGAAGTGATCATCCCCTTTCTCTTCTTCTTTTTTACGATAAGACTTTAGGGTCTTATCATTTGGTATCAGAGCGGCGATTCTTGGCGTTCTCGCTACAACGTAATAAAAAAAAAAACAAAACAAAAAAAAGGGAGAAAAGGGTTGTTATCCGGCGACCACTGAGATTTCCCTACTTCCCTTCTTCCCCACCACCACCCCTGCTCTCCGGCAGGCTGCGCCCTCCCTTGCTGCCTCCTTTCCATCGCCGGTGCTGCTTCTCAGTCGATCGACCAACTTCGCCGCTGCCCCCCCAACCGACGACCTCTCCTCCTCGCTTTCCCATCTCGCTCGAGCGAGAAGGATCACTGGCGTCGTCTCCCTACCAATGGACCACCCCTTCGTCGTTGATACTCTCGGCGATGCTACCCTAACTTCTCTACCACCGTGCCCCCGTCGGGTCGCAGCTGCAGCCGCCGGTTGCCCCCCTCCTCATGGCGACCGAAACATGGCAACTCACTGCTGCTGCCCTTGTTTCCAACCGCACCTCATCCAGCACTCCTCTTCCCCTCGAGCGCCGTCGCTCGCCTCCCAGCCGTCGACGCTCCACCTTGCTCTGCATCAAACCAAAACAGAGCACACTTGCTCTGCCCTTGTTTTCAGTTGTGCCACAGCCACGTGGGGTCCCTTACTGCTGCCGGCTATCGCCACCGTCGCTGCTACTGTCAGCTACTGTGCAGATGCCCTTGACTAGACATCAGAAACAAGAACTGGGGATTACCAACTTGCAATCGTACGCAATGGCTACCGATAACTCAGTGAAGGCACAAATGGAAGCGTTGGAAACCAGAATTGAAAATCGACTATAAGAAACTCTTCATGATTTCAAAAAGATCTTGTTGGAGCACTTTAGCCGGTTTCAATAAGATGGGAGCTCAAGTTCTATGCTGAACAGATCGAGAGATACAGGAAAAGGGCCCCAGGATGGTGACACACACTACCCACGTATCAGGGTAGAATTTCCACGATGGGAAGATGGGGATCCGACCAGTTGGATCCGAAGTGATCATCCCCTTTCTCTTCTTCTTTTTTACAATAAGACTTTAGGGACTTATCAGGAAGTACATTTGGATCTTTAAATTCTATTGGCTCTCCCTTAGTTTGCTGCTCAAGTTATACCAAAAAGCTATTGAATCTCGGATTTTGATGATAAAATCAATTGATGGGTTAATTGATCTAATCCATATTATTGAGTTAAATGTGTAGGATTAACTATGATAACCAGAAAACATAAAGCAAGAATACCGGAGTCAAGTTCGATGGACGTTTAAGAGTCTGAAGAATCGTCGGAGATGCTGCCGGAACCAACCGAGAAGAAATCAAGAACCTGTCGGAATTTTCGGAAGTTCACCGAAGTGATCGTCGAAGGTTCGCGGAGATCACCGAGAAGGCTCGGCTACTTGTTGAAGTCGTCACAAGATCGGGAGCTTGCTGGGAGTCCATCGGAAGAAATCCGAGGGCATATCGGAAGTCCGTCGGAAGTTCATCGGAAAGCTCGCCGAAACAAGACTCGACGTTCGCGGTTGAAAACTTGCTTGGGATGTTTTTGTTATGTAGTTCACATGTAATTAGGATTAGGATTAAAAGATAATCCTATATCCTGGTTAGGGGCCAACTGAGTCCAAAATTAGACTTGGTTTAGGCTGAACTTAAAGCCCAACCTATGAACTGCCACCGCCAGATTGGGCGGTGGCACCGCCCAGCACCCGAGAGCTAGGCGGTTGCACCGCTTGGCTGGGCGGTGGCACCGCCAGTACACTGTCAATGTCAGACACTGACAGGCGGTGGCACCGCCACTGACAGGTGGTGGCACTGCCAGCATCGGGAACTAAAGAGAATTCAAATTTTGGAGCCCAAATTTAAATCCTCTTGAGGCCTATAAATACCCCTCGATTCTCAGCTGAGATTACAACTTTTTGAGAAGCAATTGATTGAGAGAAAGGTCTTAGAAAAGTCTTAGCAAGTCTTGTTTTCAATTTGCTAGAGTGTTCACCTCCTTCTTTCTTGTTAAAAATTTGTAAGAGTGTGAACCACTTGTAAAAGGTTGTAAGAGGGGTATTTGCCCTTTCCCTTCAAAAGATTTGCTAGTGGAAGGTGGGAGCCTCATCGAAGAGGGCCTCGCAAGTGGATGTAGGTCATTTGACCGAACCACTTTAAAATTGGCGTGATCTCTGGTTTACATTTTCTTATTGCTATTTACATTACTACAAACCTTCTTACGTGCTTTATTTCCTTATTACCTTTGCTGCACACCTTTACGAATATGCTTTCTGTTAGGATCGAGAGCACTAAGAGGGGGGGGGTGAATTAGTGCAGCGGAAATCTTACAGCGATTAAAAACCAAAAGCTGCGTTCGTTCAATAAAAAAAAAACTATTATGATGCAAAAGCTAATTCTCAGTTTGTATCTAAGTGCAGTTTGCGTCTAAGCGCAGATTGCGTCTAAGCGCAGTTTGCGTCTAAACACAGTTTGCGTCTAAGCGCAGTTTGCGTCTAAACACAGTTTGCGTCTAAGCGCAGTTTTACGTCTAAGCGCAGTTTACGTCTAAACTCAGATTTACGTCTAAACGCAGTTTTACGTCTAAACTCAGATTTACGTCTAAACGCTGTTTTACGTCTAGACGCAGATTTACGTCTAAACTTTGAAACTCGTTTGTATACTCGCAGAAAGCAGTATGCAGTTGAAATCAAGACGTAAACGTGAACTGAGAACTGATGATTGTGAGAGGAAAGCCGATTTACGTCTAAATGCAGTTTTACGTCTAAATGTTGAAACTCGTTCGTAAAATTGTAGAGGACAGTTTGCAGTTATCAATAGGATCAAAATGTAAGTGTAAACTGCAAAGAAACTCTTTCGTAAAAGCACCGAAGATAGTTCTGCAGAATCAAACGTAAACGTAAACTGTAATGTACGAAAATACGAATTTACGTCTGAATGCAGATTCGGAAGAACAGCACTTAAAACTTGTTCGTGAAAGCGCAGAGAGCAGTAGTAATGGAGGAGGTTTGCAGTAATGATAAAGTGCTCAAAAATAAACGCAAACCAGAGATTTAGAGTGGTTCGGTCAGCCTTGACCTACTCCACTTTTGGCTTCCTCCACCGACGAGGTTGCCGACGTCAACTAGGGGCCTTCCTTCAATGGGCGAAGGCCAAACTGCCCTTTTACAGTTTCTCTCCTTTTAACAGGCTCAGGAGACAACCTTTACAGACCTTTCTCTCCTCACTTTACAACTGAAAACTTGAAGAACAGAAGGAGGAGACTTAAAGGCTTTACAACACTTTTGAGCTCTTAGAATCACAGAAAAGATCAAGATTTCGGTGTGGGTCTCTTTTTCTTTTCAGTGCTGAATGGGTGGGGTATTTATAGGCCCCAACCCAATTCAAATTTCGAGCTCAAAACGATCAAATCCCGAAATTCCGGGATCAGGCGGTTGCACCTCTTGACTGGAGAGGTGGCACCGCCTGGCAGAGCTCGAAGTCTGAGCTCAGGCGGTTGCACCTCTCGATTGGAGAGGTGGCACCGCCTGGCAGAGCTCGAAGACTGAGCTCAGACGGTTGCACCTTCTCTGTCAGGGGTGGTTGCACCTTCCTGCCAGAGCTCGAAGACCGAGCTCAGGCGGTGCATCTCCTGACCAGAGAAGTTTCTCTTCTCTGCCAGAGGTGATCGCCCCTTTCTGCCAGAGGTGGTTGCACCTCTCTGCCAGAGGTGGTTGCACCTCTCTGCCAGAGCTCGAAGACTGAGCTTAGGCTGTGCATCTCCTGGCCAGAGAGGTCGTACTTCTCTTCCAGAGCTCGAAGACTGAGCTCGGTGATTGCATCACCAGGCAGAGCTCGAAACTTGAGCTCAGGCGGTGCTACCGCTTGACAGAGGAGGTTGCACCGCCCAGTCTCGCTTGGAGACTGAGCCCTGGGCGGTTGCATCACCTGGCTGGAGCGGTTGCACCTCCCAGTCTCGCTGGGAGACTTAGCCTGGGCGGTGGCACCTCCCTGCCTGGGCGGTTGCACCTCCCACAGCTTCTTGGGTTCGAATGGGTTGAACCATTCGACCCAACTTGAGTTCTTCAGGGGCCCAATTGCCCCAGGATTAAGCTAATGGGATCACCTCCCATTTCTAACTTAATCACCGTGCTAACTACGATTAAATCTAAGACAATTTCTGCAGCTTTGCTTCGGTACGTCAATTGCTTTTTCCGGCGAACTTCCGTCGATCATCCGATGAACCCTCGGTGATGCTTCTGCGGACTTCCGGCAAACTCCTGGACTTTGCGACGATCCACTTGGCGAGTTCCGACGAGCTTCGCTTGGCAAGCTTCTGGACTTCTCGGATCTGTTCCCGCAGAACCTCCGACGACCGTCCGTACTTCCGTCGAACTCTCGAACTCCCAACGTGATCATGAACTTGACTCCGGCGCAACTCCTGCTGCTTGTCTATCTTTCATCGTAGTTAATCCTGCACACTTATCTCAACACATAGATTAGACAACAAATGACAATTGACTTCATCATCAAAATCCGAGATTCAACAATCTCCCCCTTTTTGATGATGACAATCAATTGATAATGGAGTTATCCTTAACTCCCCCTGTCTATATGCCATAGTTGAGATAAGTCAACCTTGAATTCAAGACCTAAGAATTCAAGTGACGTATTGATAAGTTAGATCAGTTAAACTTATCAATACTCCCATCATGATACCTATCATGATGTATCTCTTCAAGGATGATGTCAAAGCTTGACATTCATCATCAAGTTTGTATGATAGTGTTTGTGACTATTCATCATGTAATTGAACATTATCATTTAAAGCTCGAAGGACTATTACATGATGCACACATATTATCATTCTAGCAAGTTTGCATTTACTTCACAAAATAGGATATCAACTCAAGACATAATGCAAACTATAGCACATGTTTCATATATCTCTTGGTGATGCAAGGATGGCATTGTGCAAACATTATTTATAGCATCACTCAAGGTATTTCTAATCACAGTGTTTATCAATTCATATATTTCTCCCCCTTTGTCATCAACAAAAAGCATTGTTATACAAGGAAGACCAATTTAGACGAAAGCTTATAGAGGGATTTTACATAGATTGCTTTGAAAACTTCTTCTCCCTTTTGTTATAATTCATTTTACCCGTAAAGATATTACAGAATGAAATACATATTCAGGAATCACTTTATCAGATTTAATTCAAAAACTTATTTTTCATGAAAGTGTACGAATAAATCTGTTTTATAGCATTCGAACAACTAAGATGCATTTGGACAAGATTTTGTTACAGATTTTCACATATAATCATAGAAAATGGCATTCATGTGATCTGATCATTCAATATAGTCCGAAAAATAATTTTAACAAGTTTATTTATTCGGACACATCAACATTCCTAATCAATGCACAAGGTTTTCAAAACTTTTAGTTTCAGAACACAATATTCTTATCACATATAAAAAAAAAACGATATGATTAAAGTTCGAGATAACCTTTACCACAAAGCACATGTCAAATGTTTACCACAATAGATGTTTACAACCAGCATGTCAGAAGTAACATAAGAAGTTTACAACAACAAATGTTCATATAAGTTCATTCATGAGGTGGAAAATTAAAGTGCCTAAACAAGGAGTCGAATTGACTATGAATCTGCTGTAGCTCTGATAGAATTTGATCTTGTCGTTGTTCAATCCGTTCTTGTCTCTGTTCGAATCGGTCCATTCGAATCCCAATTTCTTCGACGGATGTATGAGTTTGCTCAACTGGATGTGTTTCCTCAAGGGGAAGGATTGGAGGAGATTGAGTACCCCTAAATACTGGTGTTTCCGATTCTGGTTCAGATTGAGGGTGATCTGTCCTTCTAGGGAGTCTAACCCAGTTACCGTTTCTATAGTAACATCTTAGTCGGTGAAGTAGATTTTTGTTTATTATGCTGTATCGATCTACTTTCATTACTTCTTCTTCTGGTGATATTAGAATGTCGTAAGCTTTTATTATTCTAGTGATTATACCACCATATGGGAGCATCATATCTTTCTTAGATAATTCTAACATGCTTTGTTGGATAAGATAGCCAAGACAGATGTCATGTCCCTTCATGATTAAGTACATAGTTCCTAATTCTAATTGACTCACTTCATCATGATGGTATTGTTTAGGAAGGATTATACTAGTCATGATATGATGAAGTAATTTAGTGTTCATAGGTAGTAGATGTTCACAACTTTTAGGAACTAATGTTATGTCGGGATTGTCCAAGATTGTTCCTAAGGCTTCAGCATAGGATGTTCCAATAGTTTCATCAACCCATGATCCTCTAAAGTAAAGTCCTATGCTTTTCATGGGAATGCCTATCATACCACAAATGAATCTATTAGTGATTGAGATGTGTTGTCCTAAAAGATAGGTGGACATCCTTTCTTCTTCATCTATTTTTATGTTATTGTAAAACAATCGAACTAGTCTAGGATAGATGGGTTCATTAATCTGCAAGATTGGAAGTAGATCTAGGTTTGCAAACCATTGGATAGTTTCTAAGTTTCTAAGTTCATGTATGTCTACGTATTTTCCCTTATGGATGCTTCTAAGTTCGAAAGAGGGAAATTTTTCAGCATGGTTTTTCGAATCAAAGAGGGTGAAATCAAACTCTTCTACTAATCTCCTCTTTCCCTTGTCCCTTGAGGATCTTCTAGATCCCATAACTACAACAGTTTAGAGGGATAAAGATGAGCAAGAGTGAATGGA
Organism: Musa acuminata AAA Group; assembly: GCF_036884655.1. Classification (NCBI taxonomy): domain Eukaryota; kingdom Viridiplantae; phylum Streptophyta; class Magnoliopsida; order Zingiberales; family Musaceae; genus Musa; species Musa acuminata. The sequence continues at coordinate 29,535,964 of NC_088340.1, forward strand.
GATGGAGGAGGTTTGGGGGAGTAGAGAAGGGAAGGGAAGTGAGCTGGGGTCGGTTTCACAGCCGACCCTAGTGTGGGTTTAAAGGGCAGAGCTGCTGGCGGTTGCACCTCTGGCTGGAGCGGTGCAACCTCTGGCAACCCGTGATAGCTGGAGGTGCCACCGCCAGCTGGAGAGGTGCCACCGCCTACAGCCAGTGAGCACCTAATATGATTTGATTAGGGAGCTTTTGCCTTGAGGAGAGTTTCAGAGCAATTAATGTTTGTTACATGATTTCGTATGAGTTTTTTATTTAAGGAAGAAGCTCTTGTACGATCAAGATAGATCTTTTAACGTGCATACGTATGTTTGTTTGGTATCCCTTTTAAGATCATGACATATTTAGTTTCTACAAGAATTAATTCGTAGATGAACGGGTTTTGAAGATCAGGGGGGTATGTGAATTTGGATATCATACGTTTCTAATAAGGTTGTATCGAATTTGTGATTTCACAACTTCCACTTGTTACTTAAGCGTTGCGAGTTCCTTTTTGATTCTTGGTTTATGACCATTGAGAGTCAAGGAGCAGAATATCATTTCTTGCTCCGGCCTAGACTTTTAATGTTTTTATAGGAAGGGATGATCTTTAGGAACCCATTTGCTTTTGGGTGCCTCATAAATAGATCTACATTTTCTATCATATTGCATAGAGTTTATCATGGTTCCTTTAGGAACCCAAATTAATTTGTTTGGACTTATTTTCTTGAATGGACAACAATGTGTCTTGTGTCCAGATTTGCAACAAAAGTTGCACTTGGTTTGGTGTTGAACATGTAAGATGGAGCCTTTTATGAAGGTGGTTGGATTTTGGTGAGGATTTCTCACAAATCCAATCCCGCTCCTTTTTGGAATGTGACCCTTGTTTGCAAGGATCATGTTTAATGACTTGCTACCAACCTCGAATTTCTTCAAGGTGTCCTTGAGTAGCAGGTTTTCTTTTTGCATAGTTTCTAAATCATGACATTTGATACATGAATTTAAACTATCATGATGTTCGACTTTTAACTTATCAAACTCACAAGTAAGACTATCATGCATCTTTTTCAGCAATTTATATTTTCTACTTATACTCTTGCATTCGTCAAATAAGTCATTGAAAGCATTTAATAATTCATCGAAAGATAAATCAGCATCTATTGAATTTGTTACCTCGTCTTCGATGGCCATTAAGGCGTAATGAGCAACTTGCTCGGTGTTGGACTCCTCTTCCTCAGATGCGCTCGAATCATCCCATGTTGCTTGGAGCGCCTTCTTCTTTGTTGTTCTTTTCTTGACTTGGGGACAATCACTTTTGTAGTGTCCCGGCTTTTTGCATTCATAGCAGATCACTTGGTCCTTTTTGGGTTCAAGTTTATTTTTTGCATCATTCTTAAACTTGTTTCTTTTAAAGAACTTTTTAAACTTTCTTGTTAGAAGTGCCAAGTCATCATCACAGTCCTCATCACTTGAGTTTTCTCTCAAGTGGCATTCTGACGTTTTGAGTGCCATATCCTTCCTGTTCTTTGGAAGGATGTCTTCTTGCTCTTCATGAGCTTTACAAGTCATTTCATAGGTCATTAGTGACCCGATTAGTTCTTCAAGAGGGAAATTTCGCAGATCTTTTGCCTCTTGAATAGCGGTGACTTTAGGATCCCAACTCTTAGGAAGGGATCTTAGTATCTTATTAACAAGCTCAAAATCCGAAAAGCTCTTTCCGAGTCCTTTTAGACCGTTGACGACATCCGTGAAACGGGTAAACATGTCGCCAATGGTTTCACTCGGTTTCATCCGAAAGAGTTCGAAAGAGTGTAACAGCAAATTGATTTTTGACTCTTTTACTCTACTTGTGCCCTCATGGGTCACTTCGAGTGTGTGCCAAATATCAAATGCAGTTTCACAAGTTGAAACACGGTTAAACTCGTTTTTATCGAGTGCACAAAATAAGGCATTCATAGCCTTTGCATTTAGAGCGAAAGCCTTCTTCTCCAAATCATTCCAATCGATCATTGGAAGAGAAGACTTTGAAAAACCATTCTCGACAAGATTCCATAATTCAAAATCCATAGAAATAAGAAAGATCCTCATTCGGGTTTTCCAGTAGGTGTAGTCCGTCCCATTAAACATGGGTGGACGTGTAATAGAATGGCCCTCTTGGTTTCCGGCGTAAGCCATCTCTCTTGGGTTTTAATCCTTTTGAGAGTTAACCGGGCTCTGATACCAATTGTTAGGATCGAGAGCACTAAGAGGGGGGGGGTGAATTAGTGCAGCGGAAATCTTACAGCGATTAAAAACCAAAAGCTGCGTTCGTTCAATAAAAAAAAAACTATTATGATGCAAAAGCTAATTCTCAGTTTGTATCTAAGTACAGTTTGCGTCTAAGCGCAGATTGCGTCTAAGCGCAGTTTGCGTCTAAACACAGTTTGCGTCTAAGCGTAGTTTTACGTCTAAGCGCAGTTTACGTCTAAACTCAGATTTACGTCTAAACGCAGTTTTACGTCTAAACTCAGATTTACGTCTAAACGCTGTTTTACGTCTAGACGCAGATTTACGTCTAAACTTTGAAACTCGTTTGTATACTCGCAGAAAGCAGTATGCAGTTGAAATCAAGACGTAAACGTGAACTGAGAACTGATGATTGTGAGAGGAAAGCCGATTTACGTCTAAATGCAGTTTTACGTCTAAATGTTGAAACTCGTTCGTAAAATTGTAGAGGACAGTTTGCAGTTATCAATAGGATCAAAATGTAAGTGTAAACTACAAAGAAACTCTTTCGTAAAAGCACCGAAGACAGTTCTGCAGAATCAAACGTAAACGTAAACTGTAATGTACGAAAATACGAATTTACGTCTGAATGCAGATTCGGAAGAACAGCACTTAAAACTTGTTCGTGAAAGCGCAGAGAGCAGTAGTAATGGAGGAGATTTGCAGTAATGATAAAGTGCTAAAAAATAAACGCAAACCAGAGATTTAGAGTGGTTCGGTCAGCCTTGACCTACTCCACTTTTGGCTTCCTCCACCGACGAGGTTGCCGACGTCAACTAGGGGCCTTCCTTCAATGGGCGAAGGCCAAACTGCCCTTTTACAGTTTCTCTCCTTTTAACAGGCTCAGGAGACAACCTTTACAGACCTTTCTCTCCTCACTTTACAACTGAAAACTTGAAGAACAGAAGGAGGAGACTTAAAGGCTTTACAACACTTTTGAGCTCTTAGAATCACAGAAAAGATCAAGATTTCGGTGTGGGTCTCTTTTTCTTTTCAGTGCTGAATGGGTGGGGTATTTATAGGCCCCAACCCAATTCAAATTTCGAGCTCAAAACGATCAAATCCCGAAATTCCGGGATCAGGCGGTTGCACCTCTTGACTGGAGAGGTGGCACCGCCTGGCAGAGCTCGAAGTCTGAGCTCAGGCGGTTGCACCTCTCGACTGGAGAGGTGGCACCGCCTGGCAGAGCTCGAAGACTGAGCTCAGACGGTTGCACCTTCTCTGTCAGGGGTGGTTGCACCTTCCTGCCAGAGCTCGAAGACTGAGCTCAGGCGGTGCATCTCCTGACCAGAGAAGTTTCTCTTCTCTGCTAGAGGTGATCGCCCCTTTCTGCCAGAGGTGGTTGCACCTCTCTGCCAGAGCTCGAAGACTGAGCTTAGGCTGTGATCTCCTGGCCAGAGAGGTCGTACTTCTCTTCCAGAGCTCGAAGACTGAGCTCGGTGATTGCATCACCAGGCAGAGCTCGAAACTTGAGCTCAGGCGGTGCTACCGCTTGACAGAGGAGGTTGCACCGCCCAGTCTCGCTTGGAGACTGAGCCCTGGGCGGTTGCACCGCCTGGCTGGAGCGGTTGCACCTCCCAGTCTCGCTGGGAGACTTAGCCTGGGCGGTGGCACCTCCCTGCCTGGGCGGTTGCACCTCCCACAGCTTCTTGGGTTCGAATGGGTTGAACCATTCGACCCAACTTGAGTTCTTCAGGGGCCCAATTGCCCCAGGATTAAGCTAATGGGATCACCTCCCATTTCTAACTTAATCACCGTGCTAACTACGATTAAATCTAAGACAATTTCTGCAGCTTTGCTTCGGTACGTCAATTGCTTTTTCCGGCGAGTTTCCGGCGAACTTCCGTCGATCATCCGATGAACCCTCGGTGATGCTTCTGCGGACTTCCGGCAAACTCCTGGACTTTGCGACGATCCACTTGGCGAGTTCCGACGAGCTTCGCTTGGCAAGCTTCTGGACTTCTCGGATCTGTTCCCGCAGAACCTCCGACGACCGTCCGTACTTCCGTCGAACTCTCGAACTCCCAACGTGATCATGAACTTGACTCCGGCGCAACTCCTGCTGCTTGTCTATCTTTCATCGTAGTTAATCCTGCACACTTATCTCAACACATAGATTAGACAACAAATGACAATTGACTTCATCATCAAAATCCGAGATTCAACACTTTCAAGTTAAGCACTTCCAAGTTCGATTTTTATCATACGAAAGATTTGTCAAAACCGACGTTTTAATCCGCTGCACTAATTCAGCGGATTAAAACAATTGGTATCAGAGCGAGGCTCACTCTCATATTTGGTTTAATACCCAAGAGAGATGGCTTACTCCGGCATACATGAGGGTCATTCTATCACACGTCCACCCATGTTTAATGGGTCGGATTATACTTATTAGAAGACTCGTATGAGGATCTTCCTCATTTCCATGGATTTCGAGCTTTGGACTATTGTCGAAAACGGATTTCAAAAATCTTCTCTTCCGATGAGCGAATGGAATGAATCAGAGAAGAAGATTTTTGCTTTAAACGCAAAGGCTATGAATGCCTTGTTTTGTGCACTAGACAAAAATGAATTTAATCATATTTCAATTTGTGATTCGGCTTTTGATATTTGGAGAACTCTTGAGGTCACTCATGAAGGCACTAGCCGAGTGAAAGAGTCCAAAATCAACATCCTTGTGCACTTTTACAAACTTTTCCGAATGAAACCAAGTGAGTCTATCGGAGACATGTACACCCGGTTCATGGATGTCATCAATGGACTCAAAGCTCTTGGTAAAGATTTTACTAACTTTGAACTAGTAACTAAAATCTTAAGATTCCTCCCTAAAAGTTGGGATCCAAAAGTTACGGCCATTCAAGAGGCCAAAGACCTTAAAACATTCTCTCTTGAAGAACTTATTGGGTCTCTAATGACCTACGAAATGATATGTCAAGCTCATGACGAGCTCGAGAACCCCCTTCCAAAGAACAGGAAGGATATGACACTCACATCACAAGAATATCACTTGAAAGGAACATCAAGTGATGAGGACAGTGACAATGACATTGCACTTTTAACTCAAAATTTTAAAAAATATTTAAGAAAGAACAAATTTAAAAATAACACAAAAAATAAATTTGAACACAAGAAGGACCAAATGATTTGCTATGAGTGCAAAAAACCGGAACACTACAAGAACGATTGCCCCCAAGCCAAAAAGAGAACATCAAAGAAGAAGGCGCTCAAGGCAACATGGGATGATTCAAGCGCGTCCGAAGAAGAGGACCCCAACACCAAGCAAGTTGCTCATTACGCCCTAATGGCCATCGGAGAAGAGGTAACAGATTTAATTGATGCAGATTTACCATATCATGAATTATTAAATGTCTTCCATGAGTTATTTGATGAATGTAAGACAATTAGTAGAAAATACAAATTGCTAAAGAAGGAGCATGATAGTCTCATTTGTAATTTCGATAAATTAAAGACTGAATATCATGATAGTTTAGCTCCATGTATAAAATATCATGATCTAGAAACTCTCCGAAAGGAGAACTTGCTACTTAAGGACACCTTGAAGAAATTCGAGGTTGGTAGTAAGTCTTTGAACATGATCCTTACAAATAAAGGTCACGTTCCTAAAAGAAGTGGAATCGGATTTGTGAGAAGTCCTCACCAAAATCCAACCACCTTCATTAAAGGCCCTGTCTTACATGTTCGACACTAAAGCAATTGCAACTTTTGTTGCAAATATAGACATAAAACTTATAAATGTCCATTCAAGAAAATTCGCCCGAACAAACTAATTTGGGTTCCTAAAGGAACTATGATCAATTCTATGCAATATGATGAACAAGTCAAATTAGTTTTTAAGGCACCCAAAAGAAAATGGGTACCTAAAAATAATCCCTTCTTGTAGAAATATACACCATCACAAGCTAGGAGCAAGAGATGGTATCTTAATAGTGGATGCTCAAGACATATGACTAGAGATCCATCTCATTTCTCTATGCTCACTAGCAAAGAAGAAGGGTACGTCACCTTCGGAGACAACAACCAAGGCAAAATCATTGGGAAGGGAACCATAGGTAACAAATTAAAATTTTCTATTGATGATGTCTTACTAGTTGATGGATTGAAACATAATCTCTTGAGTGTTAGTCAATTATGCGATAAAGGTTATATCGTTAGATTTGAATCAAATGTGTGTATTATTGAAAAACCAAATCATAACATAACTATGATTGCATTAAAACAAAATAATGTCTACACCATCAACCTTGATGAACTAAGTAATGAAATATGTTTTTCCGCTTTAAATGATGATGCTTGGCTTTGGCATAGGAGACTAGGCCATGCAAGCATGAAACTAATATCTAAGATCTCATCTAGAGAATTAGTACGAGGAATTCTAAATATGAAGTTTATTAAGGACAAAGTATGCGATGCATGTCAACTAAGTAAACAAATAAAAACTAGTTTCAAACCAAAAATTCAAATTAGCACCACTAGATCATTACAATTGATTCATTTGGACTTATTTTGACCAATTGACACGACAAGTCTAGGAGGAAGCAAATATGCATTTGTAATTATGGATGACTATACTAGATACACTTGGACATATTTCATAGCTCACAAAAGTGATTGTTTCAAATGTTTCTCTAAATTTTGTAAACTCACTCAAAACGAAAAAGGCTTCTGTTAGGACTCTAGCTAGGGGAGTCCTAATTGAGAGGGACATTCATGTAAAACCTACCTAAGCCGACCCCTATTAAAGAGGTGAAGAGGCCGGCTAGAGTTAGGAGGTTGTTTCTTAGAGAAGAATAAGGAATTGTAAAGGAATAGGAGTCTTGAGTAAGAGTCCTGTTAGGAGTTGGTTAGAAGTATGAGTCTTGAGTAGGAGTCCTATTAGGAGTTAGGGTTTAGAAGCCCTATAAATAGTCATGAATTTCTTATCTTTTCATAAGCAATAGATGAATCTTTTCTGTAGCCTTTGAGCAGTAACTTGGAGGGAGGAACCCCTATAGAGTTCCAAGGAGGCCGATCCCCTAAAGAGATCAATCCCAAGTTTAGAATCTGCAAGGGTTCTAACACCTGGTATCAGAGCAGTGTTCTTGGCATCTCGCTGCCCTTCCACAGCCATCCATCAACCCTCCACAACAATCCAAAGCAATTCCTATAATTTCTTAAAAGATTGTCGCCGAATTCCGCCATCATCTCCACCACCGTGGATCATCCTTTGATCTCCCCGTAAATTGCAACAGGTTCTGGTTTCCTACCTTACTACTGCTGCAATTTAGTTATCCTTATTCGAAAATCCAAAAAAAAAATTGTTCCTATATTGCTTCATAAACTTTTCGTCACAAAGTTTTCATCTCTACGACGAAAGATACATTGCAGAATTCCAACCGCATAGCACCATCTGTTTGATCTTGCTACTTTGCTTTTTCTATCCAAATTTCTACGAAATTTTTATGACATCTTTGAAACTTCCTAACAGTGGATTTCCCTTTGGTTTCATTGAAAAATTCTCTGCTGATCTTTTATGTCCATTCTGTTGCACTTGAAAATCTATGCTGCAGAAAATTTCAGCCGCATATTGTTACCTTAGCCCATCTATTTGCAATCTTTTTTGAATGAAATTTCTTATACACTTCATAGATCATCTTGGCTTCCATCTAAGATTGATCTATTAATAAATTCATCTCTAAAAATGATTTTGTGTTGCTGTAAATTTTCGTCGTAGATCGCTGAAATTTTTCGACGAGAATTCTGCAATCGCAACTTGCACCAATTTCCTTACTATTATACTGCCAAAATGTTCTTGATTAAATTATACATCCTTGCTGTCATATAAACTGTGATTTTGTTATCAATTTCCTCCTCAATTCTCTCAAGTTTTTGGTGAAAATTACGTCGAGAAATCGTTGTTTCTTCGACGATAATTCTACTCTTACAAGACAGCACATACTTGCTGCAACTTCCGTGGATTTTTGTCAAACCTTTGCTACCATCTATCACAGATCCAAAACTTTCATTCACAGCCCTAAAACTCTGCCAAACCACACCCTCAAACTGCACCCAAAACAACCACAAAACAAGCCTAAACCGCAGCCTACATCCACCAATCCACCAACCCTTTCAACCATCACTTCTCTCAACCTATACATGCCTTTAACCCAACAACAAAAGAGAGATCTTAACATCATAGATTTGGGGGCATATACTACGGCATCTAAGGAGATAATCAATGCTAAGTTCGAAGCCTTAGAGGCGCGAATGGTGGATAAGATTCGGACGCTCTTTACCGAACTCAGATTGGGCCGACCACTAAGCCCGAAGAAATCATATCAAGGAGAGAGCTTTGCCCAATCACACCAAGCCCGAAGAGATGACTTCCAAGGGAGGGGAGGCTCTATGACCGACCCCAACTATCCATGCATGAGAGTGGACTTCCCTAGATGGGAAGAAGGAGACTCGATTAGTTGGATCTCGTGCGCGGAGCGATATTTTCGGTACCACAAAACTGCGGATGTATCTATGGTAAAAATTATAGCTATACATCTTGAAGGGGATGCTATACAGTGGTTTGACTAGTTTGAACATACTTATGGAGTCCTTTCATGGCGATAATTCAAAGAAGGACTGCTGATTCGCTTCAGACCAACCGATTACGAGAATATTGACGGACAACTAGCAAAGATCCGACAAACCTCCACCATTCAGGAGTACCAAACTAGGTTTGAAAGGTTATCTAATCAAACTCGTGATTGGTCTCAAAAACAGCTATTGAGGACCTTCATTGAGGGCTTAAAGCCGGAGATCCGAGGAGAAGTTAAAGCGTGACAACCATATACGCTTATGGCAGCCATCTCTTTTGCACGACATCAAGAGGAGCAATTGAACCATGAAGCTCGAAGGACTAGGGTCACTCCTCAACCAATAATATTGAAGCCCTCAGCCCCCCCTACTGTCGACCAAGTCCCTACACCAAAGAGGTTAACAGGAGAAGAGCTTCGGGAGCGATATGTGAAGGGGTTATGTTGGCATTATGACGAGCCATGGAGCCATGAGCATCGTTGTAGTAAAGGGAGACTTCTTATGATTGAACCAATAGAAGAAGAGGTCATTGAACATTCAGAAAAGAACCTTGAACATAAAGAAGATGCGGAAGAAGAGCCACAACCGACTGACGTTACAGTACACGCACTAGTCGGCTACTCAAACCCGCAAACGATGAAAGTTGGAGGCATTCTCAAATAACAACCGATCACTGTTCTCATCGACACGGGCAGTACTACTAACTTCCTAAATAGTAAGCTTGCTGTTCGAATAGCATTATCTATCGAGAATCGCTGCAGGTTTGATGTTAAGGTCACCGACGGACGGATTTTGAATTGTGATCGTAGGCGCCCGCAGGAGAAACTATTGTTGTAGGACTAAGAGATAATTGCAGATTTCTTCCTTCTCCCTCTTAACAATCATGAGGCCATGCTCAGAATTAAATGGTTGACGACATTAGGTAATATTTTCTAAAATTTTATGAAACTAATTATGAAATTTTATAGTAAGGAGAAACATGTGATATTGCACGGGAAATGTGGGGGCGACATAATAATGATTTGTACACAACAAATGGAGAAAGTTTTGCATAAAGCATGCAGTGGCTTTTTGGTACAACTTGAGCAGCAAACTAAGGCAGAGCCAACAGAATTTGAAGATCCAAATCTACTTCCTTTGCTTGCTGAATTTTTAAATATATTTGACGAACCACGCAACCTACCTCTTACCTGTCGGCATGATTATTGTATAACGATTCTTCCAGGCAAATCTTCAACAAATGCTCAGCCATATCAGTATCCACATCTCCAAAAGGATAAAATAGAAAGGATTATAAAAAAGATACTCGAAATAGGAGTTATTCAGCCAAGTTGCAACCTCTACTCTTCATCGGTGCTACTTGTACGCAAGAAGGACGGAACAAGACGAATATGTGTTGATTACCGAGCTCTTAATGGCATAACCATCAAGGACAAATGCCTTATTCCAATAGTAGATGAATTGCTAGATGAAAGGGAGCACAAATCTTCACAAAGCTGGACCTTTGATCCGGGTATCATCAAATACGAGCGTGCGAAGAAGATATACGGAAAACCACCTTTTGAACACACAACAACCACGAATTTTGCTTTCTTCAATAGAAGGTGGAATATCTTGGGCATATCATATCAGAGGAAGGTGTGACAGTGGACCCCTTCAAAATTGGAGCAATGCAAAACTGGCCGACCCTGAGAAACATAAAATTGCTACATGGCTTTCTGGGTTTAACAGGCTACTACCGCAAGTTCATGAAAAACTATGGAAAGATCAATGCACCACTTACTTCCTTATTGGAAAAAGATGTCTTCCAATAGTTGGACAGAGCTTCCGCTTCCTTCAACAAACTTAAGGCAGCCATGACGACGACGCCGGTGCTAACACTACCATATTTCAACCGACCCTTCATTATTGAGGCCGACGCATCTGGAGTCGGAATTGGAACTATTCTCATATAAGATGGTCGACCACTCGCATACACTAGCAAGACATTATCTCCCTCTTATCAAAATAAGTCAATATATGATAAGGAGATGCTCGTCATTGTGCGCGCAGCAACGAGGTGGAGACTCTACTTGATTGGTCAACGATTTCAAATTAAAACCGACCATAAAAGCCTCAAGTACTTTTTGGAACGAAAGATATCATCCCTTGAGCAACAAAAATAGATAACAAAACTTCTTGGATTTAATTATGAAATAACTTACAAAAAGGGGAAAGAGAATATTCTTGCAGATGTGCTTTCGCAGCTACCCGAGCAAGCTGAAGTTTCGGCCGTTTCACTTCTGACCAGCGACTTCCTTGAGGATATTAAGATGGAATGGCAGGAAGATTCAGAGACTAGTAAGATTATAAAAAATTTGGAGGAAGCACCAAGCTCCATGGCTCATTACAATTGGGACTCAAAAAAATTACACTATAAGGGACGCATTGTGCTTATGATAAATTCCACTTGCATCTTCACGAGCAGATTTTGGACAACGTTATTCTATATGCAGGGTACTAAATTGAAAAAGAGTATGGCATATCACCCCCAAATCGACGGCCACACAGAAGTTGTAAATAGGTGCTTGGAGATAGCCCAAAGCCACCCGCCAAATATGACTATCCAAGGAGAACTCTAGACCCAGCCAAGTACGATTATTGATCGACAGATCGTGACTCGACGATGATGACCCACTACTAAAGTGCTAATACAGTGGGTGAACCTACCAATAGAAGATGCTACTTGGGAGAACTATGACGACTTGAAGATCAAATTCCCAAAATTCATGAATCGTCAGTCTCGAGGACAAGGCTGATTTGAAGAGGGCGGGTCTGTTAGGACTCTAGCTAGAGGAGTCCTAATTGAGAGGGACATTCATGTAAAACCTACCTAAGTCGACCCCTATTAAAGAGGTGAAGAGGCCGGCTAGGGTTAGGAGGTTGTTTCTTAGAGAAGAATAAGGAGTTGTAAAGGAATAGGAGTCTTGAGTATGAGTCCTATTAGGAGTTGGTTAGAAGTAGGAGTCTTAAGTAGGAGTCATATTAGGAGTTAGGGTTTAGAAGCCCTATAAATAGTCATGAATTTCTCCTCTTTTCATAAGCAATAGATGAATCTTTTCTGCAGCCTTTGAGCAACAACTTGGAGGGAGGAACCCCTATAGAGTTCCAAGGAGGCCGATCCCCTAAAGAGATCAACCCCAAGTTTAAAATCTGTAAGGGTTCTAATAGCTTTATGATTTCATCAATTCGGAGTGATCACGGTGGCGAATTTCAAAACCGTGACTTTCAAAATTTTTGTGAAGTTAATGGATACAATCACAACTTCTCCACTCCGAGAAATCCTCAACAAAATGGAGTAGTTGAAAGAAAAAATAGAAACTTACAAGAAATGGCAAGAACGATGTTAAATGAACATAGTCTACCCAAGTATTTTTGGGCCGAAGCCGTGAATATGGCTTGCTACATCATGAATAGGGTTCTAATAAGATCATCCCTATCAAAAACTCCCTATGAATTATGGAATAACAAAAAACCAAATGTTTCCTATTTTAAAGATTTCGGTTGTAAATGCTTTATTTTGAATGAAAGGGATGCCTTAGGAAAATTTGATGCTAAATCTGATGAAGGCATTTTTCTTGGTTACTCTTCCGTTTCTAAGGCTTTTTAAGTTTTTAACAAAAGAACCTTAGTAATAGAAGAGTCTATTCATAGTAGTTTTTAATGAAATTTCTGATTTAAAGAAAAATGATTTTGATGATGATCTTGGTTTTGATAATTTGAATTTAAATGAACCCCTCCTCAAAATAGCAACTTGGATGCACCTTCTTCTGAAATTTCCCTACCCAAGGAATGGAAGTATATAGATGCTCATCCAAAGGAGCTAATTATAGGAGATACATCAAAAGGGGTTCAAACTCGTTCCTATTTCAAGAATTTTTGTGCTAATACCGCTTTCCTTTCTCAAATCGAACATAAATGCATTAACGAGGCCTTAAAAGATGATTTTTGGGTTATTGCAATGCAAGAGGAATTAAATTAATTTGAGAGGAATAAGGTATGAAAGCTTGTTCCTAGACCTAGTGACCATTTAGTCATTGGTACTAAATGGGTCTTTAGAAACAAGCAAGATGAAAATGGTATCGTGGTTAGAAATAAGGCTAGATTAGTGGCCAAAGGTTTCAACCAAGAAGAAGGTACCGACTATGAAGAAACCTTCGCTCCTGTGGCAAGATTAGAAGCCATTAGGATGCTCCTTGCCTATGCTAGTAGTAATAATTTTAAATTATTTTAAATGGATGTCAAAAGTGCCTTCTTGAATGGTTTTATTTCCGAAGAAGTATATGTCGAACAACCTCCCGGATTTGAAAATTCTCTTCTTCCTAATCATGTATTCAAATTGACTAAGTCTCTCTATGGCTTGAAACAAGCTCCTAGAGCTTGGTATGAAAGGCTTAGTTCCTTTCTTATTTTAAATAATTTTAACAAAGGCAAGGTTGATACTACATTGTTTATCAATATTTTAAAAATAATTTTCTTATTGTGCAAATTTATGTTGACGATATTAGTTTTGGCTCTTCGGATGAATCACTATGTGAATCATTTACCAAATGTATGAGTCATGAATTTGAAATGAGTTTAATGGGTGAATTAACCTTCTTTTTAGGATTACAAATCAAACAACTTAGTGATGGTATATTTCTTAACCAATCTAAATATACATTAGAATTGTTAAAATGATTTAACATGGATAATTCAAAAGTAATAAACACCCCTATGAGTACTTCGACTAAGTTAAATATGGATGAAAATAGTAAAAATTTCGATCAAAAAACATATAGGGGAATGATAGGTAGTCTACTCTACCTCACCGCGACTAGACCGGATATTATGTTTAGTGTAGGACTTTGCGTCAGGTTTTAATCTAATCCTAAATTATCTCATCTTAAGAGTGTTAAAAGAATATTTAGGTATCTTAAAGGAACTCCAAATTTAGGATTATGGTATCCAAAATCTGAAAAATTCGATTTAATAGCTTATGCAGATGCCGATTTTGGCGGATGCAGGATAGATAGAAAAAGTACATCCGGAACATGCCAATTTTTAGGACATGCACTTGTTTCTTGAACTTCCAAGAAACAAAATTCAGTTGCACTATCTACGGTGGAAGTCGAATACATTGCTGCAAGTGCATATTGTGCACAAGTTGTTTGGATGAAAAATATATTAGAAGACTATGAAATTCACTTCAAAAACGTTCCCATAAAATGTGATAATACTAATGCCATATGTCTTACCAAAAATCCAATTCAGCACTCTAGAACTAAGCATATCGATATTAGACATCATTTCATACGTGATCATGTCCTTAACAATAATGTTGTTTTAGAATTTATTAACACAAAGCATCAATTGGCAGATATTTTTACAAAAGCCTTAAATGAAGACCAATTTGAATTCATTAGAAGGGAACTAGGCATGTTAAATTGTCCATGAAAATAAGCATGTTTGAATATATTTTCCAAAAAATGTCTTATCCTTTTCCGTTCTTCTATGGATTTGACTTCATCATTCTCCTTCGATTCAAAACGACATATTGAAGTACAACTCATTATCTTAACCTATCTTGAGTCAAACACCTCTGAAAAATAAAAGGGGGAAGAGAGAATATTTTTTTTCTTCTTCCGCAGCACGGTAGTGGTGGCACTGCCAGAACCGACGGTAGCACTGCCTAAGCGCTCGGGCGCCAGGCGGTGGCACCGCTCGGTTTGGCGGTGGCACCACTCGAGACACCCTTTAAATACCGAAGGGTTAGGGCCGGCGGTGACACCGCCCCCAACCCGTGAAGGCCTCCCTCAAACTCTCCCAAAAACTTCCTAACTCCCATTCTAACCTCTAGAAGTCTTGGAGAGGGATTCTTATTGGTCCAAGCTCTCCATCCTCCAAGAAACACTCCACAAGGTAAAATCTTTCCTTCCTCTTCTCATTTTTTTTACCTACTCATTACAATTTCATATTTCTTTTTGATCTATCATCTTGTCTAGATAATGGCTCCTAAGATATCAAAAGGGAAAAGGATTGAAGGAGATTCATATGATCACGATCTTTTTAGATCCAAAGAATTGGCCCTTAGGTTTCCAAAATTCGAAACAAGAGGTATCCATAAGGGTAAACACTTTATCTCGATGAACTAGGAAATTTAGAACTCATTAGGTGGTTCGCTCAACTAGAGGCCCTACCTCTCCTACAAATAAATGAACCAATTTATCCTAGGTTAGTTAGGCTCTTTTATGCAAACTTGTGGGTAGATAACGATAGCCTAAGTACTTACCTTTTAGGAAAACAAATTAAGATTTTTTATAGTACTATTTATGAACTTATTGGAATCAGTGAAAAAGATAGGGGTTGCTATTTTAGAGGTAAATGGGATGTTAATATAATAGGAGCAACTTACACCGAAGCTGTCGAAACTATTTTTGCAAACTCGGACCTCGGAATAATACCTAAGAGTTGTGAACACTTACTACCTTTTAACTCTAAAATTCTTCATCATATCATAACAAGCATACTATTCCCTAAGCAATTTCATCTTGATGAAATGAGTCAAATAGAGATAAGCACCATTTATTGGATTATGACCGGTCAACATAACTGTTTTGGATACTCAATCCGGCAACACATGCAGGATATTATAGCTAAAGATACTATGTTGCCTTATGGGGGGTTAATCACTAGATTTCTTATTGCCCATGATATTTGTATCCCACCCGATGAAGAAACAATTCAAAGTGACAGATATAACATCATCAATAAAAATCTACTAAAAAGACTTAGGTGCACATTTAACAATGGAATATGGGTAAGGCAACCTAGAAGGACTGATCCTATTCCTCCACCAGTAGAACACCCAGAAACACCAATTCTTAGGGGAAATGAATCTCCTCCTCCTAGTCCCTTTGGCGCAGCACCTTCAGCTCCTGTTTCATCCTCTGAAGGACTCATTATGGCAGAACTGTCTCAGATCAAATTCCAACAAGACCAACTCAAATCGCAGCAAAAACAAATTCAACTCCAACAAATTAAAATTTTGAAGGAACTACGACAAATGAATAAAAAAATAGATGTTATGTATCAGCACTATGGATTACCTCCTAGGATTAATTGATGTATCTTTCTATTCTGTCCTATTTTCTCTTAATATCAAGTTCGAAACTTGTCATCTTTTGAACAAAAACTGAACCTTCTTTTTATATGTATTTTTAAAAATTCTGGATATATGCTGATTTTTTTTTTCTGAATGAATGCTGATATTTTTTTTTCGGATGAATGCTGATTTTTTAAAGATGAATTCTGGATAAATATTTTTGGCAAATTTGAATGATTAATCTTAATACTGAATTCTCTCTCATATGAATTTATGATCACAAATTGTGTGCTTCAAAGTCTCATCCTTTTTTTTTGTTGATGACAAAGGGGGAGAAAAGTGATGACTAGTACCATTTTGATAGCATGACTTGCAAAAGCTTGTGTAATACGAATGTCTTATATGCCTTGCAAAATCTTGGAGAATATCACAAGATTGATTGATCATATTGAAAGCATGCCTTACTTCAATATCATGAAATTCATATTGAAAATCTTTATCTCCTGTCGTAATAAAAATCGTCCCTTATCATTCGACTTAAAAATGATTTTCATCGAAGTTTCGTATTTACTTATGCTTAATGAGAATAACGATAAGTTCAACGGTTAGAACTTATCGGTTTATGCTTGAATTCAATGGGATGAAATTCAAGTGTTTTTATCTTCTCATAATATGGCATATAGATAGGGGGAGTTATGTTTAACTCCGTCATCAATTGATTGTCATCATCAAAAAGGGGGAGATTGTTGAATCTCGGATTTTGATGATAAAATCAATTGATGGGTTAATTGATCTAATCCATATTATTGAGTTAAATGTGCAGGATTAACTACAATAATTAGAAAACATAAAGTAAGAATACTAGAGTCAAGTTCGATGGACGTTTAAGAGTCTAAAGAATCGTCGAAGATACTACCGGAACCAACCGAGAAGAAATCGGGAACCTGTCGGAATTTTTGGAAGTTCGCCGAGAGATCGTCGGAAGTTCGCGGAGATCACCGAGAAGGCTCGGCTACTCGTTGAAGTCGTCACAAGATTGGGAGCTTGCTGGGAGTCCGTCGGAAGAAATCTGAGGGCATATCGGAAGTCCGCCGGAAGTTCGTCGGAAAGCTCGCCGGAACAAGACTTGACGTTCGCGGTCGAAAACTTGCTTGGGATATTTTTTGTTATGTAGTTCTCATGTAATTAGGATTAGGATTAAAAGATAATCCTATATCCTGGTTAGGGGCCAATTGGGCCCAAAATTAGACTTGGTTTGGGCTGAACTTAAAGCCCAACCTGTGAACTGCCACCGCCAGACTAGCGATGGCACCGCCCAGCACCTGAGAGCTAGGCAGTGGTACCGCCAGTACATTGTCAGTGTCAGACACTAACAGGCGATGGCCCCGCCACTGACAGGCGGTGGCACCACCAGCATCGGGAACCAAAGAGAATTCAAATTTTGGAGCCCAAATTTGAATCCTCTTTAGGCTTATAAATACTCCTCAATTCTCAGCTGAGATTACAACTTTTTGAGAAGCAATTGATTGAGAGAAAGGTCTTAGAAAAGTCTTAGCAAGTCTTGTTTTCAATTTGCTAGAGTGTTCACCTCCTTCTTTCTTGCTGAAAATTTATAAGAGTGTGAACCGCTTGTAAAAGGTTGTAAGAGGGGTATTTGCCCTTCCCCTTCAAGAGATTTGCTAGTGAAAGGTGTGAGCCTCATCGAAGAGGGCCTCGCAAGTGGATGTAGGTCATTTGACCGAACCACTTTAAAATTGGCGTGATCTCTGGTTTGCATTTTCTTATTGCTATTTACATTACTACAAACCTTCTTTCATGCTTTATTTCCTCATTACCTTTGTTGCACACCTTTACGAATACGCTATCAAGTTAAGCACTTCCGAGTTCGATTTTTATCATACGAAAGATTTGTCAAAATCGACGTTTTAATCCGCTGCACTAATTCACCCCCCCCCCCCCCCCCCCTCTTAGTGCCGCTCCGATCTTAACAAAAGCCACTACATGCTTTAGGCAAAACCTTCTCTATTTGTTGTGTGCAAATCGTCATTACGTCGCCCCCACGTTTCCCGTGCAGTATCACCTGTTTCTCCTTACTATAAAATTTCATAATTAGTTTCATAAAATTTCAAGAAACATCACCTAATGTCATCAACCATTTAATTCTGAGCATGGCCTCATGATCATCAAGAGGGAGGAGGAAGAAATATATAATTATCTCTTGGTCCTACAGCAGTAGTTTCGCTCGCGGGCATCTTTGGTCATACTTTAGGGTCCTACCGTCGACGACCTTTACATCAGACTTGCTGCAACCTTCGATGTGGAGTGCCATTCGAGTTGTAACCTTACTATTTATGAAGTTATTAGTGCTGCTTGTATCGATGAGAATAGTGATCGATTGTTGTTTGAGAAGGCCTCCAACTTTCATCGTTTGCGGGTTTGAGTAGCCAGCTAGTGCGTGTACCGTAACATCGGTCGGTTGTGGCTCTTCTTCCGCATCTTCTTCTTTATGTTCAAGGCTCTCTTCTAGATGTTCAATGACCTCTTCTTCTACTAGTTCAATCATAAGAAATCTCCCTTTACTACAACAATGCTCACGGCTCTACGACTCGTTGTAGTGCCAACATAACCCCTTCGCATATCGCTCCCGAAGCTCTTCTCTTGTCAACCTTTTTAGTGCAGGGACTCGATCGACGGTAGGGGGGTCTAAGGGCTTTAGTATTGCTGGTCGAGGAGCGACTCTAGTCCTCCAAGCTTCATGGTTCAATCGCACCTCTTGATGTCATGCGAAAGAGATGGCTACCATAAGCGTGTATGATTATTACGCTTTAACTTCTCCCCGAATCTTAGGCTTCAAGCCCTCAATGAAGGTCCCCAATAGCTATTTTTGAGATCAATCATGAGTTTGATTAGATAATCTTTCAAACCTAGTTTAGTACTCTTGAATGGTGGAGGTTTGTTGGATCTTTGCTAGTTGTCCATCGATGTTCTCGTAATCGATTGGTCCGAAGCGGATCAGCAGTCCTTCTTTAAATTATCGCCATTAGACGACTCCATGAGTGTGTTCAAACTATTCAAACCATTATATGGCATCCCCTTTAAGATGTATAGCTATAATTTTCACCATAGATGCGTCCATGTTTTTGTGGTACCGAAAATATCACTCCGCGCACGAGATCCAACCAATCGGGTCTCCTTCTTCCCATCTAGGGAAGTCCACCCTCATACGTGGATAATTGGGATCGATCATATAACCTCCCCTCTCTTGAAAGTCATCCCTTTAGGCTTTGTGCGATTGGTTAGAGTTCTTCCCTTGATGTGATTTCTTCGGGCTTGGTACGATTGGTTAGAGCTCTCCCCTTGATGTGATTTCTTCAGGCTTGGTGGTTGGCCCAAACTAAGTTCGGTAAAGAGAGTCCGAATCTTATCTTCCATTCGCGTCTCGAAGGCTTCGAATTTAGCATTGATTACCTTCTTAGATACTATAGTATATGCCTCCAAATATGTGATATTAAGATCCCTCTTTTGTTGTCGGGTTAAAGGCATGTATAGGTTGAGAGAAGTGATGGTCAAAAGGGTTGGTGGATTGGTAGATGTAGATTACGATTTAGGCTTATTTTGTGGCTGCTTTGGGTGTAGTTTGAGGGTATGGTATGGTGGAGTTTTAGGACTGTGGATGAAAGTTTTAGATTTGTGGTAGATGACAACAAAGATTTGATAGAAATCAATAGAAGTTGCTGCAGGTATGTGTTGTCTTGTAAGAGCAGAATTATCATCGAATAAACAATGGTTTTTTGATAAAATTTTCACCAAAAACTTAAGAAATTTGAGGAGAGAATTGATAGAAAAATATTAATTTATATGACAGCAAGGATGTCCAATTTAATCAAGAAAATTTTGGCAGTATAATAGCAAGGAAATTGGTGCAAGTTATGATAGTAGAATTCTCATCGAAAAATTTCAGCAGTTTACAACGAAAATTTACAGTAACACAAAATCATTTTTAGAGATGAATTCCTTAATAAATCAATCTTAGATTTGAAGCCAAGATGATCTATAAAGTGTATAATAAATTTCATTCAAAAAAGATTACAAATAGATGAGTTAAGGCAACAATATGCGGCTGAAATTTTCTATCGCACAGATTTTCAAGTGTAGCAGATTAGATGTAAAAGATCAGTAGTTTATATTGAGAATTTTTTGACAAAACTAAAGGAAAATCTACTGTTAGGAAGTGTTAAAGTATCAAAAAAAATTTATAGAGATTTGGACAGAAAAAATTATAGTAGCAAGATCAAACAAATTGTACTCTACGGTTGAAATTTTACAGTATAGATTTTCAAGTATAGCAGCATAGACGTAAAAGATCAATGGTTTATATTAAGAATTTTTTGACAAAACCAAAGGAAAATCTGCTGTTAGGAAGTGTCAAAGATGTCATAAAAATTTTATAGAGATTTGGATAGAAAAAATATAGTAGGAAGATCAAATAGATTGTGCTATGTGGTTGGAATTCTGCAATGTATCTTTCGTCGTAGAGATGAAAACTTTGCGATGAAAAATTTATGCAGCAATATAGGAACAATTTTTTTTTTAGATTTTCGAATAAGGATAACTAAATTGCGGTAGCAGTAAAGTAGGAAACCAGAACCTATTGCAATTCACGGGGGGATCAAAGGATGATATGCAGTGGTGGAGATGATGGCAGAATTTGACAATGATCTTTTAAGCAATTGTGGGAATTGCTTTGGGCGGTTGTAGAGGGCTAATGGATGGCTAGAGAAGGGCAACGAGATGCCAAGAATGCTGCTCTAATACCAGGTGTTAGAACCCTTGTAAATTTTAAACTTGGGGTTGATCTCTTTAGGGGATCGGCCTCCTTGGAACTCTATAGGGGTTCCTCCCTCTTAAGTTATTGCTCTGTAGAAAAGATTCATCTATTACCTATCAAAAGAGGATGAATATATGTTTATTTATATGGTTTCTAAACCCTAACTCCTAATATGACTCCTACTTAAGATCCTACTCAATTAAGACTCCTAATAGGACTCCTACTCAAAACTCTTATTCCTTTACAACTCCTAATTCTTCTTTAAGAAATAACCTTCAAACCCTAGTCGGCCTCTTCACCTCTTTAATAAGGATCGATTTAGGTAAATTTTACATGAATGCCCTTTTCAATTAGGACTCTCCTAGCTAGAGTCCTAACAGATAGAGTCTTAACAAGACTCCTCCTATCTATATGTTTTCTTAAAAATATGATAAACTTAAATTTAAAATAATGTGCTTTTAATGGTAGTCTTGAATTTAAGTTGAGTCAAATTTGATCTTGTTGATATTATCATTGTAAACTCAAATATTCAATTAAGTTTTAAATTTTAGAGAATAATTAACAAAAGTTAGTTATGAGTCACTACTAACAAAAAGATATAAAAGTATCATAAGTCTCCTTATTCAACATATAAGCTAGATATAAATCACTACTTCTCCCCCTTTGGTTACTAGCAAAAAATATAAGTTACTTCTTTACCCTAGTTTTGTCATCAACAAAAAGAATGAAGTATATAAATCGTGAATGCAAAAAAGTCACAAAATGAATCTCAAAGTTATGAATATCGAGAAGTCAAGCAAAAGATTATAATTCATTTGGATAAATCTCCCCCTTAGTCATCAGCAAAAAAAAAAGTATCATTAGAGAACAAATAGCAAAAAGTCTTTAATCATGCATTTGAAATATTCAAGATGCCTAATTTTTTCTAATAAAATTAAATTATTACTCACTTAGTTATTTAGTAAAAATATATACTAACTGATGTTTCATGTCAATGAAATCCAAAGATATATCATGATTGCTAACATGATCCTTAATAAAATGATGTCTAGTATCAATGTGCTTAATCCTAGAGTGTTGAATAGGATTCTTTGTCAAACAGATTGTACTAGTATTATTACATTTTATAGAGATATTTTTTAGGCAAAGTTAGTAATCTTTTAAAGTATTTTTTATCCAAATTACTTACGCACAACATCTATCGTAATATATTCAGCTTCAACCATAGATAGTACAATAGAGTTTTGCTTCTTGGATGACTAAGAAACAAGTATATGAGCTAGGAATTGACAATGTCTAGAAATACTTTCTCTATGTATTTTTCATCCTATGAAGTCAGCATTAGTATAAGCAATCAAATCAAAGTTATTAGATTTATGATACTATAACCCCATATTAGGCATTCTTTTTAAGTAGCTAATTTTTTTTTATTGCTTTATAGTGAGATTATTTAGGATTAGACTGAAATTTTACACAAAACCTAACACTAAACATTATATTTGGTCTAGTTGTAATAAGATATAATAAACTACTTATAATGCCTCTATAAGCCTTTTGATCAAAATATTTTCCTTCATTGTCCATATCTAATTTAGTAAATATGTTAATTAGTGTATTGATGGCCTTAATATTATCCATGTAAAATCATTTTAATAGATAAAAAATATACTTGGTTTGACTAATGAAAAAACATCATTAGTTGCTTAATTTGTAATCGTAAGAAAAAAATCAATTCACTTATCAAGTTCATTTTAAATTTTTAGTTTATACTCTTGGTAAATGATTCATATAAAAATTCATTAGTAGAATAAAAAATAATATCATCAACATAAATTTGAATAATAAAAAAATTATTTTTAAAATATTTAATAAATAATATAGTGTCGACCTTATATTTAAAAAGACTACTTTGAATAAGAAAATAGCTAAGTCTCTCATATTAAACCCTAGGGGCTTGTTTCAACCTATATAGAGAGACTCAAACAATTTATAAACATGATTTAAAAAAAATATTTTCAAATCCAGGTGGTTGTTCAATATAAGCTTTTTTTTAATAAAATCACTAAGAAAAATATTTTTGACATCCATTTCAAATAATTTAAAATTTTTAAAATATGCATAGATAAGAAATATCCTTATGGTTCAAGTCTAACCATAAGAGTGAAGGTTTCTTCATACTCTATACCCTCTTTTTAGTTAAAATATTTAGCCACTAATTTAATCTTATTTCGAGCTATGACACCTTATCTATCTTGCTTATTCATAAAAACTCCTTTAGTGACAATCACAAGATGATCACTAAGTCTAGAAACAAGCATTTAAACTTTACTTCTTTCAAATTGATTTAGCTTTTCATGCATTGTCAAGACTCATGAGTCATCTTTAAGTGCATCATCAATACATTTAGGCTTAATTTAAGATAAAAAGATAACATTTGCATAAATATTTTTTAACGAAGAACGAATTTGAATACTTTTTGATGTATCTCTAATAATTAATTCTTTAATATGTGTATTATAATTTCATTCCTTGGGAAACGTTTTTTTGGAAGTAGATATTGTTAGGATCTTAATGGCATATGGGGGGGGGGGGGGCGATGAGGTGGGTGGGTTGGGGTTATTGGGAGTTAACCTGTTTTAGTTGATTTTAAAACTTAATCAATAAATTAATATATTTTGAAAACTTGATTGATAAGTTAAAGTTGCAAGTAAAGAAAATAAAACTAAGTTATAAGTAAATAATAAGTAAAAAGAGGCAAATCAATTTACATTGATTTAGTTTTTTTGACCTTTGTCCACTCCTGATTCCTCTTCGCTTAAGACTACCAGTTTTTACTATTGATTTTATTTCTATTGGGCAAAGATTAACTATCCTTATTGTAACTTTCTCCTTTTTCAAGTTGAAAAGATAACTTTTACACTCTCTTTTTATACAAGATCTTTCATATCTTATAATTTAGAATTATAACCAAACTCAAGAGGAGGAGGAGACTCAAACTATGCTCAAAATGAGAGTTTACGATACTATTTTGCTAAGAAATAAATGCTCCATCAACCAAGCCTAAGTGGGGCATTATAGGCCCCAAAAGGCTTTAAGAATTGAGCCAAAAATGGGTGGTACTATTACCACAACTAGTGGCTTCGGTGGCATTACCACCGCCCTCGGCGATATTATCATCGGTATAGGTAGTACTACCATTGGAAACATAAAAAAAGCATAAACAATGCTTTTCGGCTAACTCAAGTAGTACTACTGATTGGGCCTAGTGGTACCACCGCCTAATCCTAGTTTAGGTTTAGGCCATCTATTTGACCTTCTAGCATGCCCAATTTAGCTTTGGTCTAAGCCCAATAACTTCCTTGACAAGTTGGCATGGTTTTGATCCAATACTAACTCAAATTGGCCCATAATGATCTCGATTAAAACTTTGATAAATCAATCATGCATACAATAAATTAATGAAGCTTTTGACATGTTGTATGCTATTTTAGCATATCGTCCATTCTTTTGACATTTCGTCTGAAACTTCGGCACATCATCCTTTCGTTCAGCATATCACTCATTCCACTAGCATATCGACTTTCTCATGATATTTAAGCTTCCAGTACAATATCTGATCCTTCCAGCATGTTGCTCGGACCTATAGCATGAAGTCCAATTTTCGGCACATCGACCAATCCTTCATTTCAACATCTAATTTTTAGCATGATAAGTTTTCAACATAATGTCTGACTCTCCTACTTGATAGTTGGCCCTTCGATGATCAAAGTCCATGATTGAAGTATTTCTTATATCACTTATCTCAAAAATATATTTAGTCCAATAAACTCATCAATTAGTTTGGTCATCAAAATATAGGATTCAATAATCCCCCCTTTTTTTATGATGACAACCAATTGATGATGGAGTTTTAATAAAACTCTCATATCTATTTATCATTTTAAAATATTATGATAAACTTGAACTCAAATGATCATATATACTTTTAAATGTATATACTGAATTTAAGTTCAAAGAAATTTGATCTTATTGATATTATGATCCAATCATTCAAGCTCAAAAATCAATGATCAATCAAGTTTTAAATTTTAAGTTATAATTATAATTATTTTAAAATTTAAAATTTAACAACTATCAATGTCTAATATCAATCAAAATATAACTATAATTTAACCATTTGTATAAACCAAACATTAATAATAATAAAATCATAAGATATCATAACTCTTCCTGTACGAGTCACCATTTCTCCCTCCTGGTTAGAAAAAAAAAACATGCTTCTCCATCTTTGTTAATAAAAAACATATGTTACTATTTCTCCCCCTTTGCCATAAACAGAAAGAAAAGAGTGATATCATGGTATTATGGTACTACTTCCCTCCTTTTATATTAATGTTCCAATTATGTAAAATAAAAATTACTTTGATATCATTATATCATTGAAGATAAGCTCAAAGTTATAGGTCAATTAATAACAAGGTCCTAATAAGACTCCCTCTATCTATATGTTATCTTAAAAATATGATTAACTTGAATTCAAAATAATATGTTTTCAATAGTAGTCTTGAATTCAAGTTGAGATAAATTTGATCTTGTTGACATTATCATTGTAAGTCTAAATATTCAACCAAGTTTTAAATTTTAAAAAATAATTAATAAAAGTTAGGTATGAGTCACTACTAATAAAAAGTTACAAAAGCATCATAAATCTCTTTGTTCAACATATAAGCTAGCCATGAATCATTATTTCTCTTGCTTTGTCATCAATGAAAAAATATAATTTACTTCTCTCTTATCATGAAAAAAATAGAGTATATAAGCCATGAATATAAAAGATTCATACAAGACAAATCTCAAGCTATGAATACCGAAAGATCATGATTCATTTGGATAAATTTTCTCCTTAGTCATTAGTAAGAGGAAAGAATCATAAGAGAACAAATAGTAAAAGGTCTTGATTCATATAAAATAAATCTTTAGTCATGAATACCAAAATATCATGATTCATTTGGATAAATCTCAACTTTAGTTGTTAGTAAAATGAAAAAATTATAGGAGAACAAATAGTAAAGGTTCTTGATTCATACAAAATAAATCTTAAGTCATGAACATCGAGAAGTCAAGTGAAAGATCACGATTTGGATAAATTTTCTTTTTAGTCATTAGCAAAAAGAAAGAATCATACAAGAACAAATAGCAAAAAATTATTAGCTATACATTTGAAAAATTCAACATACCTAATTCTCTTATAGTAAAATTGAATTGTTTCTCGCTTAGTGGTTTAGTAAAAATATCTATTAACTAATATTTCATGTCAATGAAATATAAATACATATAATGTTTGCTAATATGACCCCTAATAAAATGATGTTTAATGTCAAAATCCTTAGTCCTAGAGTGTTGAATATTATTCTTTGTTAAGCATATTGTATTAGTATTATCACATTTTATATAATTATTTTTTAGGTAAAATCCATAATATTCTAAAGTATTCTTCTCTAAATTACCTGCGCACAATATGTACCTCCTGCAACACATTTAGCTTTAGCTGTAGATAGTGTGATAGAGTTTTGCTTCTTGGATAACTAAGAAATAAGTGCATGACCTAGAAATTGACAAGTTCCAAGGGTACTTTTCTATCTATTCTACATCCTATATAAAGTCAATATCAGCATAAGCAATCGAATTAAAGTTATTAGATTTAGGATACTATAATCCTAGAGATGATGTTCCTTTTAAGTACCTAAAATTTTTTTTTACAACTTTAAAGTGAGATTGTTTAAGATTAGATTGAAATCTTCCACAAAGCCTAATATTAAAAATTATATCACATCTAGTTATAGTGAGATATAGTAAACTACCTATCATATCTCTATTCATTTTTTGATCAAAGTATTCTTCTTCATTATCTATATCTAATTTAGAAGAAATACTTATTATTATGTTGATAGCCTTAGCATTATCCATATAAAATCATTTTAATAGATCAAGGGTATATTGGTTTGACTAATAAAAATCTCATCTTTTAGTTGCTTAATTTTTAATCCTAGAAAAAATACCAATTCACTCATTAAACTTATTTCAAATTCTTAGCTCATGCAATTAATGAATGATTTTTATAAAGATTTATTAGTATAACTAAAAATAATATTATCAGCATAAATTTTAATAATAAAAAAATATTATTCAAATATTTAATATATAATATGATATCGACCTTGCCTTTTGAAAAATTAATTTTGAATAAGAAAGGAGTTAAGCCTCTCATACTAAGCCCTAGAGGCTTGCTTCAATCCATACAGAGCCTTAGATAATTTATAAACATGATTTAAAAAAATATCATTTTTAAATCTGGGTGGTTGCTCAATGTAAACTTTTCAAAAATAAAATTATTAAGAAAAATACTTTTGATATCCATTTTAAATAATTTAAAATTTTTAAAATATATATAAGAAGGGGTATCCTTATAGCTTCAAGTTTAGCTATAGGAGCGAAGGTTTCTTTATAGATTATATATTCTTCATGGTTGAAACCTTTGGCCACTAATCTAACCTTATTTCGAACCGTGATACCTTGTTCATTTTGCTTATTCCTAAAGACATATTTATTACCAATGATAAGATGATCACTAGGTTTAGGAATAAGCATCTAAACTTTATCTTTTTTTAATTTATTTAGTTTTTTATATATTGCCGAGACTCATGAGTCATCTTTAAGAGCATCACCAATGCATTTAGGCTTGATTTGAGGTTAAAAATATACCATTTATGTAAATATTTTTTTAATAAAGAATGAGTTTGAATATCTTTTAATGTATCTCCAATAATTAGTTTCTTAGAATGTGCATCTATATACTTTCATTCATTGGGTAATGTTTCTTTGGAAGTAGATGTATCTAAGTTACTTTGGGGAGAAGAATTCTCATTCATATTCAATTTATCAAATTCAAAATCATCATCAAAATTATTTTTCTTAGTTGTGAGAGATTCATCAAAAATAACATGAATAGATTATTTAATGACTAAAGATCTCTTATTGAAAACTTGATAGGCTTTAGAGATAGAGGAATATCTAAGAAAAATACTTTTATCAGATTTTGTATTAAATTTTCATAAAACATCCTTGTTATTTAAAATAAAATATTTACAAAAAAAACTTTAAAATATGAGATGATGTGTCTTTTATTGTTCCATAATTTGTAATGACTTTTAGATGTTGAATCTCGGATTTTGATGATGAAATCAATTGATGAATTAATGATCTAATCCATATGTTGAGAAAAGTGATGCAAGACTAACTACGATCGTGAAAAGGTAAAACAATTAAAGAAGAATCGAATGTTGGGCTAAAGTCAAAGATCGGGTATTGGGCCGAAAGAATAGGGGGATATGCCGAAGGTTCGGACGATACGTCGGAAGCTCATTTGGAGTTTGTTGGGAGTTCAGATAAACAATTGACGTGTCAGACAACTAGGATTGCTTGCATTATAATTGTTTAGTTTTAATTATCATAGTTAGGTTTTAATTTGAGTTAGTTTTGGGAGAAATCCTACTAACTCAATTAGAGGCCAATTGGGCCCGAATCAAGACTGAATTGGGCTGGATGGATGGCCCATTCAGTGACCTAGTGCCACATCAAGTGGTGGCACTGCCAAAGCTGGCGATGGAACCACTTGAGGCTCGACTTACCAAGGAGTCTAAGCGATGGTACCATCGATAGTTAATGTTGTCAAGTGGTGGTATCGCCCAGGCAGGCGATGGTACCACTAAAGCCCAGTCCCCGAGGCCCTATCAGGTGGTAGTACCGTCAGACTGGGCGATGGTATCGCTAATACCTCGAAAACTCGGGATGAGACATTTTTTGGCTTTATTTTTGAAGCCATTTGGGACCTATAAATACCTCACTCTTGCCTACATGAAAGAGCATGAAAAGTGAACAAAAACTTATGATCTAAGTGAGAAAACTTTGTTGTAATCCCTTGAGAGTTCCCCTCATCTTCTCTAAGTGTAGTTTTTGTTTAAGGGAGAGTTGAGAAAACTATAAATGTTATCTCCTAAACTTGTGAAAAAGAGAATAGAGCTTTAAGAGGATGGTTGATCTTCACCCATTGAAAGAAGATCAATAGTGAAAGTCGGTGACCTCAACGGAAGAGGAATCGAGAGTGGACATAGGACATGATGACCGAACCACTATAAAATTGGTGTGCCTTCTCTTCTTTGCCTTTTCTTTATGTTGCTTACTGATTTGGTTGCTCTACTTCATTACTATTGTTCTCTGTTTTTAATTGCTTATTACATTTACTTTAAGTGAAGTACATTTTCGATATCATTTTTTATATGAGCTTTATCGAAATGGTTTTTCTAAATCATCGAAGTTTTCTGATAGCACTAATTCAACCCCCCCCCCCCCAAGTGTTGATTTCGGTCTTAATAGTTGGTATCAGAACCAAGGTTTTTCTCATTTGGTTTAACATCGAAGAGAAATATCTTTTATCGGCAATCAAGAGGGTATTTCTATCACTCGTCCTCCTATGTTCAATTGGACGAACTACACGTATTGAAAAATTAAAATGAAAATTTTTTTGCTTTCTATATATTTCGATTTATGGAATATTATTGAAAACGGTTTTGAAAAGTCTTCCAAACTAATGAACGAATATAATAATTTGGAGAAGAAGACTTTTTCTTTGAATGCTAAAGCGATGAATGCTTTATTTTATGCTCTTGATAAAAATAAATTTAATCGAGTTTCTATATACAAAATTGCACATGAGATTTGGCACACACTCGAAGTCATACATGAAGGCATAAATAGGGTTAAAGAGTCAAAAATTAATTTTTTAGTTCGTAGCTATGAGTTGTCTCATATGAAACCAAGAAAGACCATTGGAGACATGTATACTCATTTTACAGATGTCGTTAATGGTCTAAAAGTACTTGGTAAAAATATTTTTAATTTGAACTTGTTAATAAAATACTAAGATCCCTTCTAGAATGTTGGGATCTTAAAGTAACGATAATACAATATGCAAAGGACTTGAACAATTTTTCACTCGAAGAACTTATTGGGTCTTTAATGACCTATGAAATAACATGTATTGCACACGATGAACTTGAGAATAACCTTCCAAAGAATAGAAAGGACTTGACACTTGGAACTAACGAAAACCACTTGGGAAAAAACTCAAGTGACGATGATGATGATGATGATGATCATGACTTGGCACTTCTTATAAGAAAATTTAAAAAAATCTTATAAAGGAACAAAACAAAACAAGATACTAAGAGCAAAAGTGAACTAAAAAAGGACCAAATAATTTGCTATGAATGCAAAAAGTCGAGGCACTTCAAAAATGAATATCCCCAAGTGAAAAAAAAGCTACCAAAGAAAAAGAAAGCACTCAAAGCTACTTAGGATGACTCAAGTGCATTCGAAAACGAGAAGCCTACCAATAAAAAAGAAGTTACAAATTATGCATTAATAGTATTTAGCAATAAGATATGTTTACAATCAAAAGCTAGGAGCAAGATATGGTACCTTGATAGTGGATGCCCAAGGCATATGACTAGAGATCCAACACACTTCTTTGAGCTCACTAGCTAAGACAAAGGATATGTCACATTCGGAGATAACAATAAGGAAAAAATTATTGGCAAAGGAACTATAGATAATAAGTTAAACCGTTTGATTGAGGATGTATTATTAGTAGATAGTTTAAAACATAATCTATTAAGCATTAGTCAATTATGTGATAAAGAATATATCATCAAATTTAAATCTAATACTTGTATAATTCAAATACCATACAAAAATATATCTATGATTGCCTTAAAACATAATTATTGGGAAATTTGGGGCGACATCACATGCACAGCGGAAGAACAGAAAATAAAATCCTAGAATTCCCATAGAAAAAAGGTTTCTTATCATCTTGCAAAAGTTGGTGTGTAAAAATCTACAAAACTGAAAATCCACATGTGAGATCATGTTTTACCTAGGGAGATTGTATATCCCTAAAATCATATAGATCTGTGGGATTAGATGAAGGAGTTCAAGTATTTTTCTTGCTAGCGGTAATCCACATAGTAGGGCTACGATGATGCTCCTCCAATTGCTGCCCAAATCTCCACACATGCTATCTGAGAAGTGCTGAATCTCGAATTTTGATGATGAAATCAATTGATAAATTGTTTGATCTAATCTATATGTTAAGATAAGTGTGCATGATTAACTACGATAGCAGTAAAGCATAAAGCAGATGTTGGGCCGGAGTCAAAGATCAGATGATACGTCGAAGATTCGGACGATGTGCCAGAAGTTTGCCGGAAGCTCACCGAGAGTTCATCGGGAGCTCGCCGAGAGTTCGTCAGGAGTTCATTGAGAGTATGTTGGAAGTTTACCGGAAGTTCACCGAGAAGTTTGCCAGAAAATCACCAAAAGAACAATCAACATACCGGACAGAGATTGCTTGTTTAAATATCTTAATTATCATAGTTAGACCTTAAGTTAAGTTAGAATTGGGAGGTAATCCCACTAACTCAGTTAGGAGCCAACTAGGCCCTTAAAAGGGATGAACTGGGCCGGTTAAATAGCCCATTCAGCACTTGAAGTCATGGCCGGCGGTGGCACCGCCTGGTGGCTCAGTCTCCTAGGTTGTCACAAACTTAGCTAGTTTTGCCTAAGTCATGCGGTACTCTTACGTGCTCGTCTACAAAGGTCAACCTCCCCGAAGCCTCTCATGGTCCCTTAGGACCTACAAAAGAGAAAACGGGTTAGAGAGAACACCTCACTCGGGATCCACAAGCAAATATCTCCGAAAACACTTCATAGACAATGCAAATTACAAACAGACTTTACAAGCTTTGAACAGTTGCACAACAAAGGGTCAAAATGGTCCACTACAGATCGAAAATCTCTCATAAGTGTCCACATGGCATAACCTTTATTTACAAGCCTAAAGCTACCACCAAACCCAACTAAAATGGGACTATTAAGCCTTCGACCGCCCCTCTACATACTGTGCAAAGCATGAACATACCAAAATACATGGACATACATAAGCATTACATCAAACATCCTATTTCGAAGTTTGTCCATGACATTCTCCCCCACTTATTCCTTCGACGTCCTCATCGAAGCCTTTGTGAACACTGCAACTCCTCGCCTTTGCTGAGTCTTCAATCTTCTGCTCCAACTGCAATGTGCCTCTTGGCTCCCAGCTGCTCTCCGCTGTTGTTTTTGAGTAGTCGAACCTTTGATCCGCTATGCTGCTTCAACTCACCAATGACTCTGACTCTAGTGTGGGGTTGGCTGAGTTGTGTTGATCCTTGTTGATTCCTACGGATCCTCCAGATAAAGGAAAAGACCATCTTGACTATGCGCTAGTCTCTCAGATGCCTCATGCTACTTGAACTGGGTGGATACTTGTTAGAGCTTTAACAAGCATCACCTCGTAAACTTTCAAAGTTTTTGGTCCTTCCTCCACAAAATTTGCTCATCGACTCTTCTTTCACTTAGTTGTCACTTCCAAGTAGATTCGCATCACTTTCTTTTTCGATTGGCATTCTGTTGGGAAATGAGGCGGATACTCTACTCTCAGTAGCACTGATCACCAATGGTGAGGATTTGACAACTATTGTCTTCTAATATCTTCGAAGGGTCTTTGAACCTGTGTAGAAACCTAAAACCAACTCAATTAGACCTAACTAACTTGATTGAGATACACACGATTATAAGTATGAATCCTATGTTGTCCAGCATGTCATTAGTTCATTCGACGCTTCGTCCGATCCTTTCAGCGCATCGTCTTCTCTTGTGGCGTATTGCCCAATCGGTATGCTGACCTCCACAATATCTGATCTCCTTGGCACAATATCCGATCCTTCTGGCCCGATGTTCGAACTCATGGCACAAAGCCTTCTGCTAATACGTTGACCGATCCTTTGGCTCGATGACCAATCTTCTGATATGTTTCACTCCAGCCCAACGTCTGATTCTTCTTACTTTAATCAAATTGTCTCTGTATAATTGAAGCTAGTCCTATGTCACTCAAAACGCAGATTAGATTACAAACTTATCAATTGGTTTCATCATCAAAATCCGAGATTCAACAACTATGAGACTAGCCACTTCCATCTTATGGACGAGTATACAGCATACTAGTCTATTTGGTTTTCTCAATATCCCTCTCGAGTAACATATGACTAGGATTATTTAGGGTTTATATTTAAAGGTGAATTGGTCTCATTATCATGATCTCATCACAATCCGATTCTCATTGCACAGATCCATAGACATCACTATATATATATATATATATATATATATATATATATATATATATATATATATATATATATATATATATATATATATATATATATATATATATATATATATATATATATATATATATATATATATATATATATATATATATATATATATATATATATATATATATATATATATATATATATATATATATATATATATATATATATATATATATATATATATATATATATATATATATATAGTGAAAAGATTGCATGTTATGTCACACGTGTCATCACTAACGTAATTAGCTTGCAAGGCACCCCTGGTTAGCAATATGGTCTTTGGGATATTAAATAAATGATGGACTATAGATACATGATAACTAAGGGCAGATAAGTCCAACGGATTATATTTCCTCGTACCGTCTAGAGACTATGACATAGTAGCTTAGTGCATCTATAGTGGATGAGTTCAGTGAAATATTATAGGATGATAATTTACTAAATCATAAGGAGTTTTGACAGGTACATCTTATGACCAACTCAGTATTGGGCCTAGAGGGTTATATACATATATGACGTAACGAATAGAGGATTGGATATATGATATCTAATAAGCTCATGTTTTATTCAATCCATTGAATGAGACCCAATAAGAGCTTAAAGTGGATAATTGGATAGAGATCCAATTTCAATTAAGCAAGAGATAATTAGATAGAGATTCAGTATCCAATATGTTAGGGTAATTTGATAAGACCCTAAAGTCTTGTCGTAAAAGAAATGAAAGAAATAATAGGAAAGGGGATGAAATGGAGGGAATGATAATGATCACTTCAAGGGGATCAACCTCCTTGATCGCTTCGAGGGGATCGGCCCTCCTTGATCACTTCGAGGGGATCGGCCTCCAGGGTTTGTCCACAGAATGGAATACATTTCATTAATTGATTGATTTAAAGAAACTGTACTAAACAGACTTAATAAATATTATTCAAAAGCTCAGAAAAAGGGTCCTAACAGTTTCTCCCTCTTCAAATCAGCCTTGTCCTCAAGGCTGAGAAGCATCAAACTCGGGGAGCTTCTCTTTCAGCACTTAAGTCATAGACTATCCGCAACGCATCACAACCCATTAATCAAGTAAGTATGATCTCCACTTTTTGATAGTGTAATCAACAGGTCGGTCTTTCAATTTAGTAATCATTGCAAGAAACTCCTGACCTTTGTTATCATAAGTTAAAATTCGTCCATCAACGATCTTTACTTCAAATCTATCACAGCCTTTAAGGTGGTAAGCTAATCGAGCTGCAACTTTCCTATCCATAAAATTATCAGTGCTGCACGTATCACTCAAAATAGTGAAAGGCTGATACTTCAAAGTTCCTTTGGCTTTTATAATTTGTGGGTTAGCATAGTTAGCCAATGCATGCACTGTATATGTGATGGCTTCAATATCTTCATTAGTTTCCACACTTTCATAATCGGAGTCCAACCCTTCTGCTTTTGGTTCCTTAATTAGCTCAATCATCAGATGTTGCCCTTTTTTACATTGGTGCTCCATACTCCACTTTTCATCATAGTGCAAACCCCTTGTTGATCTTTCCATACTAATTTTTTTCTCATGTAAATGTGCAAATGAGATTGCAGCTATCATAGTGCAGGGTTAACGAGCCTTAACTTCACACCGGATCTCCGGATTAAGCCCTTCAATAAATGTATCCAGAAGCTATCGTTTCGACCAATCTCTAGCTTGATTTGACAATCTTTCAAACATACTCTGATATTCCAATACCGTAGATGTTTGATGAATTTTGGTGAGCTGGCCATCAACAATCTCATATTCAGATGGGCCAAATTGAATAAGAAGCCCTCTTTTGAACTTCTCCCACGAAGGAACTCCGTAAACAGTTTCATACCAACCGTACCACTGGAGTGCATCTCCATTAAGCTGGATTGAGGCTATTTCCATCTTGGATTCTTCTAGAGTTTTGTGAAAATTGAAAAAATTTTCTGCCCTAGAGATCCAACTGGTCAGATCTCTATCTTTCCATCTCGAAAATTCCGCCTTCATGTGTAAGTAGTTTGTGTCACAATCTTGGGGCATTTTTCCTGTATTTTCAGATCTGTGCAACGTAGAACTTGAGCCCCCATTTTGTTGAAATTTGCTGAGGCTCTCCAGTAGGCTCTTTTTGAAACCATTAAGTGTTTCTTATAGTCGGTTCTCAATTCTGATTTCCAATGCTTTCATTTGTGCTTTCACCGAGTTATCAGTGGTTATTGCGTAAGACTGCAAATCTATAATTTCAACTCCTATTTTTGGTGTCGGTCAAGGGCATCAACACTGTTGATGCGAAGTTGCCGAGGAGGTGGACGCCGAGGGCAGTGCTGCGGTCGCTATGTTGGAGGAAGAGTAGCAGCCCTATTTCTATCGCTGCGTGGGGTGAGAGCGCTGAGGTTGGAAGGCGACTACGTTGATGTGGCTGCAGCTGCTGCGACCAAAGGGGTGATCGTCGAGCAATGGGGTTGAGGCTGCGGTGATGGCAACCTATGGTTGTGGTAGAATATGCTAAGCAAGGGGGAGGCAGCGTTGAAGCGGCCGAGGTTGAGAAGAGGAATCGATGTTGCGTACACTACTAGGGTTGAGGCAGGGCAGCGTACTTGCTACGGTTACTGCGTTCGCTATTGGAGGGTGGCTGCTGCAGAACTAGGGGTTGGCCGTTGGCCAGGAGCAGCGGCAGTAGTGGTTGCTGGCCGGGAACTGCAGTGATTGGTGGCTACAGCAAAAAAATGCAAAGTTACTCTATTGTGGTCATCACGATAAGGGGAGGTCGAGCGGCTGTGGCTGCAACGGTTGTGACCCAAGGGAAGGCAGCAACGGTGGTACGGCTGGGGGCAGTGCCGCCAAGGGCTTGCCGCCGTGGTGGCTGTGACGGTGCGGATGGGAGGGAACGACGCTTGTCTCTGTCACACTACAGAAGGAGGCACTGGTGTGATAAGATCCTAAAGTCTTATCGTCGCTCCGATACCAAATGATAAGACCCTAAAGTCTTATCGTAAAAAAAAATAAGAGAAAGGGATGATCACTTCGAGGGGATCGGCCTCCTTGATCGCTTCGAGTGGATTGGCCCTCCTTAATCGCTTCGAAGGGATCGACCTCCTAGGGTTTGTCAAAAGACAGAATAGTATTTTTTATAGATAACTAAAAAGAAGCAGTTACATCCCTATTTATAGAGTTCCACCCAAAGTCCATCAGGACTTGAACTCTAATAATAAATAAATATTAAATAAACCTCTACTTGACTCTAACTGAACCAAACTGACTCAATAAACAACTGGACTAAACAGACTCAATAAACATTATTCAAAAGCTCAGAAAAAGGGTCCTAACAGTTCCTACCTCTTCAAATCAGCCTTGTCCTCAAGGCTGAGCAGCATCAATCTCGGGGAGCTTCTCTTTCAGCACTTTAGCCATAGACTATCTGTAATGCATCACAACCCGTTGATCATGTAAGTATGGTCTTCACTTTTTTATAGTGTAAGCAATAGGCCGGTCTTTCAGTGTAGTAATCATTGTATGAAACTTTTGGCCCTGTATAATCAATTTTATCTTGGAACCTTTGCTATCACAAGTGAAAATTCATCCATCAACGATCTTTACTTCGAATCTGTCTAGTCTTCGATGTGGTGGGCCAATCGGTCAACAGTCTCACTGTCCATAAAATTATTAGTGCTACCAGTATCAATCAAAACTATAATAGGCTGATGCTCTAGAGTTCCGGCAACTTCCATAGTTTGCGGGTTAGAGTAGTCGGCTAATGTATGCATTGTATGTATGGTAGGTTTAATGTCTTCATTAGAATTTATACCTTCATGATCAAAGTCCAACTCTTCTGTTTTCGGTTCCTCTCCAATTGGCTCAATCATCATATGTTGCCCTGGTTTACATTGGTGCTCCATACTCCACTTTTCATCATAGTACAAACCCTTTGCTGAATTTTTCTTGAGTTCTTCTTGGGTTAGTCCTCGGGTATCAAGGCTTTAGTTGGAAATAGATATGGTGGGTGGCTTACTGATTATCTGGTGATTATCACTTCTGTTTCCATGATTTTCTCTATTGATTTTCTTCTCATGTAGATGTGCTAATGAGATCGCAGCTATCATAGTACGGGGTTGACGAGCCTTAACTTCATACCGGATCTCTAGAATAAGCCCTTCAATAAATGTATCCAGAAGTTATCGTTCTAACTAATCTCTAGCTTGATTTGATAATCTTTCAAACCTACTTTGATATTCCAACACTATAAAAGTCTGACAAATTTTGGCGAGCTATCCATCCACCTTCATGTATAAGCAGATTGTGTCATAATCTTGGGGCCCTTTTCCAGTATTTCCATATCTGTGTAACGTAGAACTTGAGCTCCCGTCTTGTTGAAATTTGTTGAGGCTCTCCAGTAGGCTTTTTTTGAAATCATTAAGTGTTTCTTGTAGTTGGTTCTCAATTCTAATTTCCAATACTTCCATTTGTGCTTTTATTGAGTTATCGATGGCCATTTTGTAAAACTGCAAATCTGTAATCTCAACTCTTGTTTCTGGTGTCAAGACTAGGGCATAAACCACTGCCCTACTCGGTGCTATTGTTGTGATGCAATCGGTGGTAGCACTATTGGAATGAAGGGTTGCTACGAGGATATGGGGATGTAGCTGTGTTTGCTGCATAGGAGGCAACGATGCTTGCTATGGTCGCTACGTGGAGGGATCACTACTGCTGAGGTCTGGGAGGCAGCGATGGTGGTGCGGCTGGAGCAGCACTGCCAAAGGCTCGCCGTTGCGATGGCTGTGACGGTGCGGATGGAAGGTAGCGTTGCTCTATCTCTATCACACTACGGAAGGAGGCACTAGTGAGAGGCAATGATGCTTGTTACAGTCGCTACGTGGAGGGATCACTGCTGTTGTGGGCTGAAAGGTGACGATTGCGACTGTTGCGACCCAAAGAAGCAATTGCCGAGCAGTCAGGTTGAGGCTGCAGTGATGGCAACCGACAACTATAGCAGCGGAGGCAGAACAAGAGGGAGGTGGCGTTGAAGCGGCCGGGGTTAAGGCTGCAGTGGTGGCAACCGGCAACTGCGGCAATGAGGGGACCCTCGTGACTATAGTGCGGCTGGAAACAGGGGTAGCAAGGTGAGTTGCTTGTGCTCTGTTTCACTTACAAGGGATGCAGGGCAAGGTGGAGCAGTGGTTGGGAGGCAAGCGGCGGTCGTCGCACGGTGGCCCGTAGCGGTGATGGGTCGGTTGGGCAGCGATAGCGCTCGAGGGGAAGATGAGTGTTGGAGGAGGCATGGCTGGTGGAGGCATGGTTGGAAACAAGGGCAGCAGCGGTGAGTTGCCCTGTTTCGGTTGTCGTGAGGAGGGGGGCAACCGACGGTTGTGGCTGCGACCCGGGGGGGGCACGGTGGCAGGGAAGTTAGGGCAGCGTCGCCGATAGTATCAACGACGAAGGGGTGGTCCGCCGGCAAGGAGACGGCGCTAGTGGTCCTTCTCGCTCAAGCGAGATGGGGAAGCGAGGAGGAGAGGTCGCCGGTTGGGGGGGCAGCGGCGGCGTTGGTCGATCGATCGGGAAGCAACGCCGAAGGTGGGAAGGAGGGAGCAAAGGTCGATGTAGGGCGCGGCCTGCCGAAGAGCAGGGGCAGCGATGGGGAAGAAGGGAAGCAAGGAACCCTTTTCGGTGGCCGCCGGGGTAACAATAATTTCTTCCTTTTTTTTTGGATAGTTATGTTGCAGCAAGAACGCCAAGGATCGCTGCTCTGATGCCAAATGATAAGATCCTAAAGTCTTATCATCGCTCTGATACCAAATGATAAGATCCTAAAGTCTTATCATCGCTCTAATACCAAATGATAAGATCCTAAATTCTTATCGTAAAAAAGAAGAAGAGAAAGGGATGATTACTTCGAGGGAATCGGCCTCCTTGATCGCTTCGAGGGGATCGGCCCTCCTTGATCGCTTCGAAGGGATCGGCCTCCTAGAGTTTGTCAAAAGACAGACTAATATTTTTCATAGATAACTGAAAAGAAGCAGTTACATCCCTATTTATAGAGTTTCACCCAGAGTCCATAACTTTAATAATAAATAAATATTAAATAAACCTCTACTTGATTCTAACTGAACCAAACCGATTCAATAAACAACTGGACTAAACAGACTCAATAAACATTATTCAAAAGCTCAAAAAAAGAGTCCTAATAGTTCCTCCCTCTTCAAATCAGCCTTGTCCTCAAGGTTGAGCAGCATCAATCTCGGGGAGCTTCTCTTTCAGCACTTTGGCCATAGACTATCTGCAACGCATCATAAACCGTTGATCAAATAAGTATGGTCTCCACTTTTTGATAGTGTAAGCAATAGGTCGATCTTTCAGTGTAGTAATCATTACATGAAACTTCTGGCCCTGTATAATCAATTTTATCTTGGAACCTTTGCTATCACAAGTGAAAATCTATTCATCAACGATCTTTACTTTGAATCTGTCATAGTCTTTAATATGGTGGGCTAATCGGTCAACAGTCTCACTGTCCATAAAATTGTTAGTGCTATCAGTATCAATCAAAACTATAATAGGCTGATGCTTTAGAGTTCCAGCAACTTCCATAGTTTGCGGGTTAGAGTAGTCGGCTAAGGTATGCATTGTATGTACGGTAGGTTTAATGTCTTCATTAGAATTTATACCTTCATGATCGGAGAGGAACCAAAAGCAGAAGAGTTGGACTCCGTATTTCTCTTGTATTTCTCTTGTGAGGCCCTAAGTGAGAGCATCTTATGAATACATAGTTTTCGATTTCACGAGTTTTCTACTCCCAATCATCGCACAAATATATTATATCATTGTTTTGTGAAACCAATTTTATTTTCTATTTTTCACTGTACACGTGATGCTCTTTCAAGGTTTTCCAACACCTTGCATCGCCCACAAGTAGACAATAGGAAGAACTAGATAGAAAAGTAGATCGACAACACAAATGGATCATTTAAGCATTGTAAATTAAAATTGAATAATATATTTTCATAAGCGAAGGGTGCTAATAAATAGTTCTAAAGTATTTAATTTCAAAACGTGGCTCTCATATCGATTATAAGCATAAAAATCATAATTATACTATTATTAAATAAAAAATTTAATGTAAGAAATTAAAATCAAATAATAATATATTAAATTTATGATACTTATATTTCGATGTAATTCAAAAAGCCTTTATCTAATTTATAAGTACACCGTCGTCAGATCCGAAAGCTACAACGATTTGCATGAAGAACTATGCTTTGTTGAATCTCGTATTTTGATGATGAAATCACTTGATATATATTTATGATTTAATCTACGTTTTGAGTGACGCAGGATGCTTCGATCAAGATGAAACAATTAAAGCAGGAAAATCATGTTGTGCCGGAGGAACATGTCAGAAGATTGGACGCTGGGCCGGTGGATCGGTCGACGTATCGATAGAAGGCTTCGGGCCATGGACTGGGGCATCGGGCCAAGAAGAGCAGGTATTGTGCCAAGGATATCGGAGTTGCGGAGTCAACTGGCCGATTGGGCAATAGGCTGCAGGAGAGGACGATGCGCCGAAGAATCAGACGAAGCGTCGAGGGACCAATGACATGCCGGACAACTTGGTTAATTGCTTAGGATTAATTGTCTCGATCGAAGTTTTGTTTTAAGTGTGCAGGATTAACTACGAAGAAAGTGAGACATGCAGCAGGAGTTGCGCCGGAGTCAAGACAATGATCACGTTGGGAGTTCAAGAGTTCGACGGAAGTTCGGACAATCGTCGGAAGTTCTACGGGAACAAATCCGAGAAGTCCATAAGCTTGCCAAAGAAGCTCGTCGGAACTCGCCAAGTGAATCGTCGCAAGTCCAGGAGTTTGCCGGAAGTCCGCAGGAGCATCACTGAGGGTTCATCGGATGATCGACGGAAGTTCGCCGGAAGCTCGCCGGAAGAAGCGATTGACGCACCGGAGCAAGTTGTAGTAAATGTCTTAGGAAAACTCGTAGTTAGCACATTGATTAAGTTGGAAATGGGAGGTGATCCCATTAACTTAATCTTGGGACAATTGGGCCCTTGAAAAACCCAAATTGGGCCGAATGGATCAACCCATTCAGACCCTGATTTTTGCCAGGCGGTTGAACCGCCCAAGGCAGGAAGTTGCACCGCCTGGGCTCAGTCTCCGAGCGAGACTGGGAGGTGCAACCACTCCAGCCAGGCGGTGGCACCGCTTGGGGCTCAATCTCCGAGCGAGACTGGGCGGTGCAACCTCCCCTAACAGGAGGTGCAACCGCCTTAGTCAGGAGGTGCAACCGCCTGAGCTCGGTCTTCGAGCTCTGGTAGGAGGTGCAACCGCCCCTGAGAGGAGGCGGCACCGCCCAGAGGCTCAGTCTTCGAGCTCTGCCAGGTGGTGCAACCGTTCCAATCAGGAGGTGCAACCGCCTGGTCCCAGAATTCCGGGAATTGACAGTTTTGAGCTCCAAATTTGAACTGGGTTGGGGCCTATAAATACCCCACCCATTCAGCACTGAAAGGGCATGAACATACACCGAAATCTTGATCCTTTTCTGTGATTCTTAGAGCTCAAAATTGTTGTAAAGGCCAAAAGTTCTTCTCCCTCTGTTCTTCCAAGTTCTGAGTTGTAAAGAGAGGAGAGAAAATTCTGTAAGGGTTGTCTCCTAAGCCCGTCAAAAGGAGTGAAACTGTAAAAGGGTGGTTGGCCTTCGCCTATTGAAGGAAGGCCTCTAGTTGATGTCGATGACCTCGTCGGTGGAGGAAGCCAAAAGTGGAGTAGGTCAAGATTGACCGAACCACTCTAAATCTCGGTTTGCATTTACTTTGAGCATCTTATCTTTACTGCAAACCTCCTCAATAGCTTACTGCCTTCTATGTTTTTACGAACGTGTTTCAAAGTTCAGTGCTTTCCGAATCGGGATTTAAAAACGCAAATCAGTTTTATCGTACGAACGTCATATTTCAGTTTGCGCTTACGTTCTGATTTCCATTATAACTGCAAACTACCTTTATATCTTTGCTTTAACTGCATCTCGCCTTTTCTCAAGTTAAAGTGGTTTACGAATCAGCTTTTATACCGAAATCGCTTTTATCGTACGAACGTCGTATTTCAGTTTGCGCTTATATTCTGATTTCCATCATAACTGCAAACTGCGTTCATATCTTTGCTGCATTTCTCCTAGTCAAAAGTTGAAGTGATTTACGAATCGGCTTTCGGCTTTCTTACCAAAATCACTTCTATCGAACGAAAGCAGTTTTCGATTTTAATCGCAGAAGGTTTTCCGCTACACTAATTCCCCCCCCTCTTAGTGCTCTTGATCCTAACAATTGGTATCAGAGCCTGGTATTTCTCATTTCGGATTTACACCCGAGAGAAATGGCTCTTCATGGCTTTCAAGAGGACTTATCGGTTTTTCGTCCACCGTTGTTTAACAGATTGGACTACACTTATTGGAAAACTCGAATGAGAGTTTTCTTGATTTCTATGAATTTGGATTTATGGAACATCGTTGAAAATGATTTTCAACTTCCCTCTAAACCGATGAACGAATGGTCGGATTTGGAGAAGAAGTATTTTTCTTTAAACGCAAAGGCTATGAATGCCTTATTTTGCGCTTTGGACAAAAATGAGTTCAATCGGATTTCTACATGCAAAACGGCTTTTGACATTTGGCGAACACTTGAAATCACGCACGAGGAAACTAGTAGAGTCAAAGACTCGGAAGTTAATATTTTATTGCATGATTTTGAGATTTTTCGAATGCAACCAAGCGAGACTATAGGCGACATGTACACTCGTTTCACGGATGTTGTAAATAGTTTAAGAGCTCTTGGAAAATGTTTTTCGGATTTTGAACTCGTAAACAAGATTTTGCGTTCTCTTTCTAAGAAGTGGGATTCAAAAGTAACTGCAATACAAGAAGCTAAAAACCTAAATAACTTACCACTTGAAGAACTAATTGGTTCGTTGATGACATATGAAATAGTGCACAATGCACATGATGAACATGATGAACAAAGTCACCTTCCAAAGAACAGGAAGGATTTGGAACTCCGGACAAATGAATACCACTTGAGCGATGACTCAAGTGATGAGGACAATGATGAACTTGAACTTCGAACACTAAATCTTAATAAGTTTATTAAACAAAAATCTAAAATAGACAATGAACTTGAACGAAGGAAGAGGCCAAAGAAGAGGAAGGCAACCAATGATGAATCAAGAACTTCCAAAGGTGAAACGACGAATTGGGCCTTGACGGGCTTCGACTACAAGGTGAGTAACTCAACTCTCTTGAATTATTTTGAAATTACTTGATGCTCTCATGATGTATTTTCTTTTTTAGTTTAGAATTAATGTTTTAAAAAAAAAATATGATCATGCTAGTAATTTCGAAAAATGATAATATTGCATGATAAATAAACAAAATGATTTTGATTGAAAATATGAAATCATGGTTAAGAAGTAATAATGTGTATCATGGTGATGTCCATTGTTATTTCTTGATTTTGAGTATATTAAATCATGTTTATTTGAAGTTATGATATTTTTGAAATTATGTATGATGATTCTTGATAATTATGGATTATCGATTTTCATGATAATAACAATGGCTTTAAAAACTGATGCATGTTTAACATAAATGAAATAGGCATGGTTATATGAAATAGTGTAAGTGTCATGCTTGACGATTGTATACTCAATCTTGCATAATGATGTAATAAAAACACTAAATGCTTGGATATCATGATTTATGATTTTATGCATAAGATTTTAAAGTTATACATGATGATTTTTGGGACTTATTGGTCTTGATGGTTTTATGATGAAATTCATTTTACGATCCTAAACGTTGATGCATGTTTTCATTTGACATAAATAAAAAGGCATGCTTACATGAAATCGATCACTTAAGATGAAACACTTAAAAAAGGAGGAAAAATATATTATC
Source organism: Musa acuminata AAA Group (assembly GCF_036884655.1). Classification (NCBI taxonomy): domain Eukaryota; kingdom Viridiplantae; phylum Streptophyta; class Magnoliopsida; order Zingiberales; family Musaceae; genus Musa; species Musa acuminata. The sequence goes on from NC_088340.1 coordinate 29,580,052, forward strand.
AATGAAATCATGAATCTATTTATGTTATAAATTTTGTGAGCCATAAAAATGATTTTGATGATTTAAATTTGAAATGAGTTTTATCAAAATCATGATCATGATTTGTCAAATTGAATGAATTGAAAATGAATGATGATTTTTCTCTTGAATGATTGTGACCTGTATTCCTTGTTTTCATGATATGATTTTTATGCAATTCTTTGTATTCATGAAAGGTTTATCTCATCACCCAATTATTTTCTTCTTGATATTCCTTATGTGATGATATGAATACATGAAATATTCATTAATTTATTTTGATGTATACAAATAAATAGTTATGATCGTGCATGGTAGGATATAATTTAACAAAATTGATACCATCATGATATGAAACATTTATGATTTGCAATGATGCACAGAATACTTGAGCTTTTTAATTATGATGTGATGTATTACATATTATGTGAATCATGATTTAAAATGCTATGAGTTGTTGCTAAAATGAAGTATTATAAATGTTGATTTAATGTCATGAATGCTCTAAATGATGAATGTTTGGTATCATGATCAAAATGAAGTGATAAATACTTAAAAAATATTGATTTAATGTTCGGTATCATGAACACTTTATTATCATACATGAAAATAGTGATAAATACTTTGAAAATAAATGTTTATATCATGTTAGATGGTTTGACATATTGTGCATGATAAACTATAAAGATGATTGAAACAATGATTGAAATAATAGGAATGATGATTTGGAATCATATAATAATGAGTTTTTATGTTTTAAAAATATATATGATGATAATGATGTATGCAATGATGAAATATTCATGATAAAATAATTGTTTTAACATTCAAGACTTGAATTTTCATAAATGTTATTTACCTTTGTCATAATTTAGAAATTAACGTAAAGGGTCTTCCCTTCTTTTTGACAATGATAAAGGGTGAGCAAAACATGCTTGAAAGCTAATTTGCTAGCTCATATAATTCAAAAAAGGAGAAAGAAAATAAGTACACCTCTCAAAAGAAAAGGAATTGCTATCTTGAACATCACCAAGAAGTGCTATCTTACAAATCTCAAGATGCACAAATGCAAACATGCAAAATTTGTAATTTCGCACATCATTAAAATTTATGATGCTTTGGTGATTATGCATGTTCTAAAATGTTATAAGATTCACTAGCTTGCATGATGTAGAACTTGCTATATTGAACATCACCAAGGAATGATATCTTGCAAAAGCAAAAAGTTAACTTGCACATGTAGCAAAACTTATATTTCAAGAAGCAAGAGTTGCTTTCTTGAACATCTCAAAATTATTAGCTTGCGTGTCTTAAAATTGTAAACTTGCCATCGCACTACCATGATAATGAGCATGCCTTATCTTCATGATTGTATTTGAAAAACTATGGCAAAAATACATCCTAATGATTGAACGTGTTAAAATTATTTTTTGAACTTTCTTGATTGAATGATCAAATCACTTGATTGGCATAATGATTTTACACAATTACATGTTGGAAATTATGTGCTTGAATACAAAACTTCCATGATAACAAGCATGCTTTACCTTCATGATTGTATTTGAATATCTATAGCAAAACCTTGTCCGAATGCAAGAAAGAGTCAAATTTCATTTTCGAATTCTCTTGATCCTAACATATCAAGTTTACTCTCTTCCGAACTTAACAAGCATGTCATATCAAGTTTAGTTCATATCATTGATTTTTGACATATGTAATCAACTAGCAAATACATCTCTCATACACATATCATGTGAAAAAAAAAAATTTTGAGAAATGGATTTGATGAATATGGATGAAAGTGTTTTTACTTGCAAGGATTTGTTTCACATACATATCTTGATCCTTGTAAAAATGAAGCATGGTTTAATCTCTCATCGATTCTAACTTCACTCGAAGTAAACTCATAAATAGCATGTATCACAAATAGTCTTCCTCCTTCATGCAAAAAAGATAATAATAGATAAAAAAGGAAGAAGTTTTCAAAGCTATCTCTATGTCATGTTTTCCTTGAGATGTTTATATAATTGATATCCTATCACTCACTATTGGAAAATGACATGAACCTAGTTATGACATGAATAATTACAAGCACTTATGCTTAAAATTTGCTTATATCGTTCTTCGTTTTGTTGATGACAAAGGGGGAGAAATATATGAATTGATGCTATGCTTGCATCATCAAGAGATATATGAATTGATATGATTGCCATATTTGCAATGCTTGCATCATCAAGAGATATATGAATTGATGCTATGATTGCCAAACTTGCATTATGTCATGTTTGCATCATGCGTTAAGATATCAAGAACTTGTATCGTAATTTTACGCGTTGATATCTTACCATGTGATGAAATGCTACAATTCATAAACACTTGAAATGTTTGCGTTATGATATCAAAAGCTTACATCGCAATTTTACATGTTGATATTTGATAATAGCAAACTTGCATGATGATAAAACTTGATATTATATTTTTCATGCAATGAGTTGAACCAATATCACAAACACTTGATTGTGGTACTTCTCCTTTTTATTGATGACAAAGGGGGAGAAGTATGTTGATGACATGACATGTTATGCATAAGTTTATGCATAAGTTCATGATGACGTGTTGCAAGTATTCATGATGAATATTGCAATGACTTGAATTCAGTTTGAATTCAAGATTCTATCAATATGGCATATTGATAGGGGGAGTTTATTTAAACTCCAGGAGTTAAGGTTAACTCCGTCATCAAGTAGTTGTCATCATCAAAAAGGGGGAGATTGTTGAATCTAGTATTTTGATGATGAAACCACTTGATATATGTTTATGATTTAATCTGCGTTTTGAGTGACGCAGGATGCTTCAATTGGGATAAGACAATTAAAGCAGGAAAATCATGTTGTGCCGGAGGAACATATCAAAAGATTGGACGTCGGGCCGGTGGATCGGTCGATGTATCGACAGAAGGCTTCGGGCCGTGGACTCGGGCATCGGGCCAAGAAGAGCAGGTATTGTGCCAAGGATATCGGAGTTGCGGAGTCAACTGGCCGATTGGGCAATAGGCTGCAGGAGAGGACAATGCGTCGAAGAATCAGACGAAGCGTCGAGGGACCAATGACATGCCGGACAACTTGGTTAATTGCTTAGGATTAATTGTCTCGATCGAAGTTTTGTTTTAAGTGTGCAGGATTAACTACGATGAAAGTGAGACATGCAGTAGGAGTTACGCCGGAGTCAAGACAATGATCACGTTGGGAGTTCGAGAGTTCGACGGAAGTTTGGACAGTCGTCGGAAGTTCTGCGGGAACAAATCCGAGAAGTCCATAAGCTTGCCAAAGAAGCTCGTCGGAACTCGCCAAGTGAATCGTCGCAAGTCCAGGAGTTTGCCGGAAGTCCGCAGGAGCATCACCGAGGGTTCATCGGATGATCGACGGAAGTTCGCCGGAAGCTCGCCGGAAGAAGCGATTGACGCACCGGAGCAAGTTGCAGTAAATGTCTTAGGAAAACTCGTAGTTAGCACATTGATTAAGTTGGAAATGGGGGGTGATCCCATTAACTTAATCTTGGGGCAATTGGGCCCCTGAAATACCCAAATTGGGCCGAATGGATCAACCCATTCGGACCCTGATTTCTGCCAGGCGGTTAAACCGCCCAAGGCAGGAGGTTGCACCGCCTGGGCTCAGTCTCCGAGCGAGACTAGGAGGTGCAACCGCTCCAGCCAGGCGGTGGCACCGCTTGGGGCTCAGTCTCCGAGCGAGACTGGGCAGTGCAACCTCCCCTAACAGGAGGTGCAACTGCCTCAGTCAGGAGGTACAACCGCCTGAGCTCGGTCTTCGAGCTCTGGTAGGAGGTGCAACCGCCCCTGACAGGAGCTGGCACCGCCCAGAGGCTCAATCTTCGAGCTCTGCCAAGCAATGCAACCGCTCCAGTCAGGAGGTGCAACCGCCTGATCCCGGAATTCCGGGAATTGACAGTTTTGAGCTCCAAATTTGAACTGGGTTGGGGCCTATAAATACCCCACCCATTCAGCATTGAAAGGGCCTGAACTTACATCGAAATCTTGATCATTTTCTGTGATTCTTATAGCTCAAAATTGTTGTAAAGGCCAAAAGTTCTTCTCCCTCTGTTCTTCCAAGTTCTGAGTTATAAAGAGAGGAGAGAAAATTTTGTAAGGGTTGTCTCTTAAACCCGTCAAAAGGAGTGAAACTGTAAAAGGGTGGTTGGCCTTCGCCTATTGAAGGAAGGCCTATAGTTGACGTCGGTGACCTCGTCGGTGGAGGAAGCCAAAAGTGGAGTAGGTCAAGATTGACCGAACCACTCTAAATCTCGGTTTGCATTTACTTTGAGCATCTTATCTTTACTGCAAACCTCCTCAATAGCTTACTGCCTTCTGTGTTTTTATGAACGTGTTTCAAAGTTCAGTGCTTTCCGAATCGGGATTTAAAAATGCAAATCAGTTTTATCGTACGAACGTCGTATTTCAGTTTGCGCTTATGTTCTGATTTCCATTATAACTGCAAACTACCTTTATATCTTTGCTTTAACTGCATCTCGCCTTTTCTCAAGTTAAAGTGGTTTACGAATCAGCTTTTATACCGAAATCGCTTTTATCGTACGAACATCGTATTTCAGTTTGCGCTTATATTCTGATTTCCATCATAACTGTAAACTGTGTTCATATCTTTGCTGCATTTCTCCTAGTCAAAAGTTGAAGTGATTTACGAATCGGCTTTTTTACCAAAATCACTTCTATCGAACAAAAGCAGTTTTCGATTTTAATTGCAGAAGGTTTTTCGCTGCACTAATTCACCCCCCCCCCTTCTTAGTGCTCTTGATCCTAACATGCTTATCATCTTCTTTCTTCGTATTCTTCATAGAATCGTTCTGAGTGATGGATTAGAAACTAAGGGAGATTAAGAATAGATTTATAATCTCAATAACTTGTATTTCATCTCTTGTGAGGTCCTATTCTTTTATAGACGAGAATAGAGTATTTAGAATAATAATTAAGAAAGTATCTCTTATCAAAATATATACTATAATCATAATATAATTAAATATATACTATATTTTATATAATTAGATAGGATCGAAGCTTGTAACGGAACTCTGAGCCTACTTTCATCGGTGTGGGTGAGTACCAAGGTGCCCGGTGGCGTCGCAAAGGATTGGAACATCTTGCATGGATGAATGTACCGAATGAGCAACAGTAACATATAAAGATGCCCTGCCATAATTTGATGTAATTATCATCGAATCGAATTTATGGAGCCAACATCTTCTGCAAGAATAGTTTAAATTAAACTTGGTCGGTTTAAATATGAAATCGAACCGAATCGATCTGATGATACGTCGATTCAAAATGAAACTTGAATCAGCTTTGGATAGTTTGGTTTAGTGAATCGATCTGATGATATGTCGATTCAAAATGAAACTGGAATCAGATAGTTTGGTTTTGATTTTTGGTTTTTGAGAATCAGAATCGGTGGTTGCACTTGTAATTCCATTCCAACCGATGCCTTGTAGATTTTTCGAATAGAAAAAAATAAAAAATAAAAAATAAAAATTGATCAAAACCTCTTTGATCGATTCTTTGAAGACTATTTGAGCGTTTTAACAGTCGAGACCTGCAGGGGGCAAATGATAAGCTAATTTCAGGAGGTTTTGATTATTTTTTTTGTAATTAAAAACTTAAGAATGACATTATCATATAACCAGTTTTCAAAGTGACAGACATTACAATCAATACTTACAAATAAAATTATGATTTTTTTAATTAATTTTTAATTAAAAATAAATGTAAAATCAATGATTTAAGACTAGTTTGGATGAACACATCTGTTAGGACAAAATTTTTGAGCAAAAGATAAAACAAAAAATAAATTGTTGGACATTTCAAGATTAATATAATCTGAATGAGAATATTTCATGCAAATTCTTATGATATTTTTTTTTTTTTTTTGGCATATGTTATGGTGAAGATGCTGCTATAACATTGTTTCCTCCTTAAAGAGCTATCCTTATAGTCGTGTGTACATCACTAATTAATACGTATTTGGGTAAATAAACTCTCAAATACATATTTGTCACGAAACCCAACTCTAAGAACGTGAAGAGATGCTGTTCGCTGCGCTTATCATATTTGATTTAAGTGTTTGTGAGATAACGCATGCTCACGACCTTTGTTTGAGAGAGAGAGAGAGAGAGAGAGAGAGAGAGAGAGAGAGAGAGAAAAGCAACTAGCATACGAGGAAATTAGAGACAGGATACTGCATTTTTATTCCTCTTGTTTTCTCTCGAGGCATGAAGAAGGTGGGTGACATCCTGATGTTCTCCTAGGAACGAGTATAATATGGCACCATCCGTTGGCGTCCTCCCCGAAACTCTTTCGTTCGTTTTCTTCTTACACAATGCGTGATGATCTATTTCGAGTGCTCCCAGTTCATATTTTTGTGTGTTTCCCAGCCTCGAGGGAAAGCTATTTTGGATAATATTTTAGTTAATCCTGGCTATATTTTTCCACAAGCTACTAATCTGGTAGTGTACTAATTTTATATGGAAGAAATGAAGATGGAGTCTATAAGAAACGCCGACCGATCTTTCTTTAACCATAGATCACATCTAGGTATTAAAATAAGAGTCATCTTCTCGATGCACGGTGAGAATATTGACGTGGGGGTACTTTGACTCGATCGTATCTTTCAATGCACATTGGGCATGCCACAACTTCGTGGACAAATCCGATTGGCCACATCCTATTCAACCTTGTGAGGACCAACGAAGATACAATTATTATTTTTTTTTTTTTTTAGTCTCACTTTGAATAGTTTTACAAAATAGAAAACTTGTTGCTTGAAATTTCTTTTTGAAGCCTATATCTTATGAGGATAACGAACGAATCCTCATGAAAGATGTTAACCTTGAGAATTAAGCTTTAATTATTTAATAAATACTTGAATTTTTTTATGTTTTAAAGTAAGATATAAGAATTTTAAAAGTATTAAATGTTATGTTTTGAGAGGGTATTAAATGAGAATGAAGATGACATAGCAATGTTCTAGTTGATCTCTCACGGTAAAAAAAAATTATTTTATCTATAAATATTGATAGAAAATTTATCGTCGGCTCTGACATGGTTGTCATGTGGCATCCAAGTCATCATCCATCCATATATATATATATATATATATATATATATATATATATATATATATATATATATATATATATATATATATATATATATATATATATATATATATATATATATATATATATATATATATATATATGTATGTATGTATGTATAAAGATTTAGACAAAGAAATATAAACTTTCATCTCGTTTATTATGATAAAAAATATAATTATAAGCATTTTTTTAACTTCTTTTATGATAAGAAAAATAATCATAAATTCTCTTTTCTTCTTTTATGACAAGAAAGGTCATCATAAATTACATTTCCTCCTTCAATATATAAAAATACATCTTAAACTAGTAAATAAGACGATTACTCTTTCTTTTTTAAACTACTCGAGCTCACGTTTGGAAAACTCGAATTACTAACTTAAGCGTTATAGTGATCGGATTGGGAAACCTCTCTCGACCCTAGTCTTCATACCGGTAATACCTTGAGAGCATAATACTTTTACCTCGAATACACCTTAGATATTATTTCATACATGAGTCTACACCGTATCAAGATATCAATAATATTTTTCATGATAGATATAGATGAAAAGTGTGTTAGTCTTACATTAACTTTTTAATATATTTTTTTATAATTAAATTGTTTGATATCTTTAGCTTCCGGTTGTTCTCTCCCTCCTTCCAATAAAATGATAGTTTTCAGCATTATTGGGGAATGCTTTTTAGCATAAAAGCCAAACCAAATTGCAGGTTAAAGTGGAAGCCTCCTTCCATGGGAATCAGGAAACGAATTCCAGAACAATCTAGGGAATAAATTCCAGAACAAGGCAGTGTTAGAATCAGAGGGGGAAAAAAATAGGAGAAATAATTGAAGTTGATAGCAAGAGTTAAAAGGATGTTGGAAGAGGTCGGTAGGGCTCACATGCACCTAACCAGCAACAACAAATGGACAAATATCTCGTGGCTATAAATGATGTGGAGAGAGATATAGAAACTGTGTAGGGTAGGGTTCATAGCAACAACAGGCAGCCAAGAGACCACTTGGATGTTTTTGCTCCACCATATACAAGGATAGATATGAGGTGGTCACACCCACCGAGAAGACATTGGACCCGACGACACCACCACATTGCAAGCTGGTCATAAATGTCCATTAACGACTTAGCAAAGACACCATGAAAGCTGGGCCACTAATTGGTGTTTGTGCTTCCATCACCGACTGCTCTCGTAGAAGCACTTTCGAATCACGAGTCTGCATGATAAATCAAAGGGGAGGGGGGTGGTGAACAGCTACCCTAATAAACTTAAGGGTTGAATCCATGTCTCCTCCCGAGTCTTGCTTGCACTTCCCAACGCTACGTAACGAGAAGTTGTCATCAGCTCACGTGATCACTCTATCGTTGTTTCCTGCATGCATGCTCTCTGGTTTGGCTGAGTTCTCTCTGACGGAGGTCGCTCGCTCACAGGTGTTGCTGAGATTACTGGGTCAAATACATAGAGTTTGCAGCAGTAAAAACAGAAGCAGTATCGACTTCAATGGTGACCGGAGTGGACCCGTCAACGTGTCGGCCACAAGGAGGCGAATTCTCTCTCTCTCTCTCTCTCTCTCTCTCTCTCTCTCTCTCTCTCTCTCTCCCTTCGATTCATCCTGCGAGCTTCGTGTGAGGGAGACCGTAAGAGTTATTCTTCTCGTCGATGGTGGCCTCGGTCAGGGTCGATTCCGGAGGTCTTTCATGGATTAATGAGGAGAGGGTAAGTGTTGCCGAGAGAGTCGAATGAGTGGACGGGGAGTTACCAGCAAAAGTAAAAGAGAGTGCCTAATCTATTCGCTGCCAAAGTTGCATAGTGGGAGAGCATAACTATATGTAGCGGTGGAATGATACGTCCCTGTCATGCCTCGCTGTTGGATTCCCTTATCGGATGAGAGATGCCGCATGCATGATTGATGGAGATGGACCCCCCACCCCCGGAGGAGGGCTTAGGTTGGGTCCATGGGGAGCACAGCTCGATACCAACGTTTCCTCTCCCTCCTCCATCAAAGCCTCCATTATGGCTGCGTTGAGGACGCCCTACCGCCCCCCCCCCCCCCCACCCTCTCCTCCATCAAAGCTACTGTGTTTAAGGACGCTCTGATGTGATGCCACCGATGGATCGGCCCATCGTTGGTGTCGTGCCTGTTGCAAGGAGTGGGCGAACAGAGGGGGCTCACCGCTGGTGGAATCTTCTTCCTCCTCTGTATCTTCAACATTCTCAAAACATAATTACCATCTTTCACTGAGCTGGGAGCATCCAAGAGCTGCAGGAACGGTGAGCTTTGGGCTACATCATCTTAGCCTCGACTCGTCACTTCAACCGACCCATGCTTCCCGGATTCCAGCACTCCACTTCTCCCAGGAACCCTAACGCTACGCATCAACCTAGAACGCCTATGATTTCTCTTCTTTTGCCTTAACCTCGATCGAGAACAAAAGGGGGGACAAAAAGTCCACAGAGGCTATTAATATTGTGTAGGGGGCGGGCGGAATGCATGCATGGCTGATGGCTTCCATGGATGTCAAAGACAAAAGGAGGAGGGTCTTTTTACGTTGTTGACGGCAGCCATGTATGTATGAATCGAGTCGTAATAAGACGTTTCCACGTATGAGGAAAGAGAAATGCTTTTGTCATTGTCGTCCATAAGTTTGACCAAGTTCTGCCGGAAGAGGAGGAGGAGGAGGAGGAGGAGGAGCTCAGAGACAAAAACCCTGCTGGCCATACACAGCACGCCCAAACGTACGTTGTAGCCTTGAAGTTGGTTTTGGTGAGATGAGCTTGCTGGTTTCCTTTGAATCTAACAATAATCTAATCTTAAGCTACAAAGATATACTGACATAACTAAACTGAGCACAATTCAGTGAGAGGAATTTGGATCGCATGTTCATCACCGTATAAGAAAATGATCACACATAACGCATACGATTTTGATTCTCTCTCTCTCTCTCTGTCTTTCTCATCCAATAATTTGATTTCACTTCTCCAGCAAAAGAAACACAGCCTGGGCTTACTCCCAACCATAAGAACCATGCTCTGCTTTCCCTTTCTTCCAACTTCCCATCCTTAAGATGCTTGCTTTCCTGCTCCCACTCTCCCACTCTCTCTCCCTCGGCTTCCACTCTCATGAACCCACCTCCTCGGTCGTATAGTGGGCTCGGGCGGTGGTGGAGGAGATGGACTTCGGTGAGGTGGTGAGCATGGATGGGTTGGTGGGCGCCTCCTCTTCCGAGGGCGGTAACCTCTTCTCTTCTTCCCTGACCTCCCAAGACACCCAAGTCAGCAGGCAAAGAGGATTCTTTGGATCCATTTTCCACAAGCATGACAGGCCTGCTGAACCTGAGGACTGCGACTGGAGATCCCTCAAGATGGCCAGGACCGAAGCATTGGTGACGGCACCAACAAAGACACCTCATTTCCTCAGATCCGACTCCCATCACCTCTTTCCTGACGGAGAACATATGCTCAGCTTCTCGTCCACGTCCAAGCAGAGTGACATGGCTGTCTCTGGTGATGCGACCTTGCCTTACCACATCCGCCCGTCGGCGCCTTCTCCAACGGGGTGTTATCTCAGGAATGCAGGTAACACGCACTACATACTTGCTGGATCAGACGTATTGATGGCGCTATTAAGTCTCTCTGGCGGGTGGTGGGTGTTTGGTTGACGGTGGTTTTCTTTTGGGGGTTTTGTTTCTGGTCTCTCAGAACAAGCAGGGGGTTCGGGAAGTAGCAGATTTTGATTCTTTTTCGTAGAATTTTTGGTCCTTTTTTCAGTCTTTTCAAGGAAAGAAAAGAAAAAAAAAAAAAAAACAGAGTTGGCTTCTTCCGTCCTGTTTCTCCTTTCTTTTGGGTTATTGTCTTCCGAGGACTTGTTTTGAGAGCTTAAGTTCTTTCTGTCTTCTCGCGAGAGAAAGTGGTAAGGGACACAGCAATCAATCCAAGAGAGAAAAAGTAGCAGAATGAACCATCCATCCCTTAATATTCCCTGATCTCGTGTGATGCTTTTTCCTCGAGGACAATGATAAGATATGGGGAAAAAGATGGCGTCTTCGATCTTTTTGCAGTTTGATGTGCTTCCTCAAATGCTGCAGGCAAGGCATGGGAGCTGTGATTCATCTGCCAGGTCCCCTCGGGGGACTTTGCGGTTGTCTAATATGTTCATCTTCTTCTCCTTGTCTTCCCCCTGCATCTAACGTGGTTCGAGTTCGGGCTCGTCTTTCACCTCACATTCGTTCCCCACCTTTTCCTTTCTTCTGTTTCAGGCTTGTTTTCCGCAACCTCTCATGCGAGCATGCAAGGGGTTCTTGCGAGGGTTAGGGGACCCTTCACTCCATCTCAGTGGCTGGAGCTGGAACACCAGGCCTTGATCTACAAGTACCTTGTTGTGAATGTCCCCATACCGGCCACTCTGCTCGTTCCCATCAGAAGAAGCCTCAACGCGTCTGGGTTCCCTTCCTTGTCTTCTGGATCTTTTGATTCAGGTACTCCTTGGTCTTTCACCTCCTGTATCCAAGAAATATTTGTTGGCATAAGGGAGCCATGCATGCTTGCTTCTTAGTGAGGTGGTTAGTGTTTGCAGATTCTCAAGAAAGATTCATCTTTTGGGCAGTATAGATCTTCTTCATTAGCATTCTGACATCTTTTTTTGAAGCATAAGCTGAAGTTGCTAGTTTTCTGGAGATATGCACAATCTTTCTTAGCAGAACCTTTGATTGCTTATCCAAATGCATGCTAGATCTGCCAGTGTGCACCTGGAAATATAACTCCACGGTTATATTTGCTAGAATTTATACACTAGTTGTGCTCTTTCCTGACGGATTAATCTTTTGGAAATAGTGCTAACTCAACTAAAGTTTTATCACCTTCATGCCTTTTCCTTTGTAAATATGGTGATACTAATAAAGTTTTGCTCTATAAAAAGGAATGGTCAAATCCTAAATGATACAGACACTTCATGACCTTCTGCCTTCTTGATTATTTTGGGTTCTGAAAGATCTCATTTCAAAAACATAAAAGGCTATATTATTGCTGCTAAACTCTTTGGTTTTAGCAGTTGGATGGGGACAATTCCATGTGGGATTTTCTGGAAATGCTGATCCAGAGCCTGGTAGATGCCGTCGGACTGATGGGAAGAAATGGCGGTGCTCGAGGGATGCAGTTGCTGACCAGAAGTACTGTGAACGACACATGAACCGAGGCCGCCATCGTTCAAGAAAGCATGTGGAAGGCCACACTGGCCATGCCGCGAAAGCGATGCCTGCCATCGCATCTTCACAGTCAGCTTCAGCTGTTCCTGATGGCACTTTGTCTGCTAGCCTCACCATTTCACAGCATGAGAATAAAAAATTACAGTCAAACATCACTGATCCTCGCCCTGTGCAGCTCAATGGGTAGGAAACAACTAATTATTGATCTTTTTTTCCTCAATAAATTAGATGGTTTTAACACTTACAGCTTATTTTGCTGTCATGACGAAGATGCTGATAGGGTTAGTGGGTTAATGAGTATAAGGAGCCAAGAAATCACTGATCCATGGTTTTATTCTTGATTTGTATTCAATTCATATTTCATTTAAGCTATTGCAAACAACAACATCTGATAAGTTTAAAATTGCTAGTTAGTGCTGATTCACTGCATTTTTAACAATGAAAATAGTGCTGGATTCACCAGCTTGCACTAAATGTTTGTCATTGTTGAACCAGAATTACACATGCAAATGTATGAGAAATTTTAACTTCGACACAAAATTGGACCAATCAAATCATGTTGTGTTTTCGCATAAGCTTGCATCTGTAATATCTTCAAAGTGTTTCTCATTGCTCTCATGCCGTGGGATATCACCAGTGCCGGTCACCTTTTTATACATCAGATCAAGAATAAACTACATTTATGATGATACTTTTAGAGTTTGACATTTCGTAATTTTTTATACTGGAGATTAGTGGATTCTCAAGTCATTTGGTAAAAGATGTGCCATTCCAACCAGATCCTTGTGTAACACTGATCTATGTTCTGCAGGGTGCTGATGAGCAAAGAAGATCGAAATGATTGTTTGCGGAATTTGAAGGGCTTGTCTATGCTGAACCCTGCAAACCAGAATTCCCTTAATAACTCGTTCTCTCTCTCAAAGCAACACAATCCCTTCGGGGAGACCTCCTCGAGAACAGACTTTGGGCTCATTTCTGCTGATTCACTTTTGAATCCCTCAGGTAGTTCATTCTCTGACAACATCGGTTTAATACCGAACACAAAGCTTAATGACCAGCAGTCCAATTCCCATGCCTTCCGACACTTCATTGATGTCTGTCCCAAATCCCAATCTGATCACTCAACTGTTACCTGGCCTGAAATAGAAGAAGCACAATCTGATAGAACCCAGCTCTCTATCTCAATCCCCATGTCTTGTTCTGACTTCTCATCTTCCTCCTCATCTAACCATGACAAACTGGCACTTTCACCTCTCAAGTTATCCAGGGAACATGATCCGATCCCCATGGGTCTTGGAGTAGGACTGCTGAATGAAGTGTGCCATCGACAGGCTAGTTGGAGACCAATCTCCTGGGAGGCCTCCATGGCTGGACCTCTAGGGGAGGTTCTGACAAGCACCAACAGCAGCACTCCCAAGGACCAAAGCAAGAACTGCTCATCATCATCTCTAAACTTACTGTGTGACAATTGGGATTCAAGCCGTCAGTTGGAATCCTCGCCGACGGGTGTCTTACAGAAAGCTTCGTTTGGTTCACTGTCGAGCAGCAATGGCAGTAGCCCCAGGGTGGAGAACCTCAAAATTCATGAGAGCACCGGCAAACTGTGCAACGAACTCCTTGGTTCGGCTGTTGTAAACACCCCCACCATCCCCTCACTGTGACCATTCGAGAGGTCTGCAAAGAGAAGTGTCAGCATCAGAGAGAAAGAAAATGAGATGATCCCTGTTGGCAACTAGTGGTAATTCTGCTAATCAAGGACTAGGAACCGTCGAGTTGTAGTTTTCAAGCGGTGTTGTTTATTTGTTCTTTTGTTTCTGTACCATGTCCTAAATCCAGAAACAGCTATGTATGACTTCATACTGTTGCCTCTTAAGAACAGATGCTAAGCTTAAAATGCCTGGTGTTTGCTCTCTTGCTGGATCCTTCAATTACTTGGGGAACTATATTCCCTGCAATGCTGGTCACGATACTTGGGAATGCATTCTTACATTTTTTTCGAGTTCATCAGTGCAACTTCTGTTATGGAAGTGGGATAGTTTTCAGAGGAACAGGAACCAAAAGTCTGAGAACTGACATTAATCTCATTTGTCAGAAGTAAACCTGAAAGACTAGGTGTTGGAAGTTCTTCCTATGTAAAACCATTGTGGTTTGTTTGCCTGGATTCATCACCATTGAGCTTGCAGCAGTGTTTTGCTAGGCTTCACACCATGATTTGAAGATCCAGGCTTGTTCAGAAACAAAAGACAACTCAAGAGTATCATGATTTTTTGTTTATCTCCGGTCATATATCTGAATTGTCCTATGCTTCAATCATACACTTGAAACAATTTTTGGTTTCTCATCCACAAATTTGTGAGCAGCTCAGATATCAATTTCTCTCAACAGTAGTTTACAGAAAAAAAAAAAAAACAGTTCAGGTGCATTGCTCCATCGGAGGCAGAAATTTAAGGGCCCCTTGTGTTTTGATCTAAAAACCAAAAGCATGGTGTGACAAGCTAACACATCCTAAAGTCTCTAAAAGTTCCTCTGGTTGCCATGAAAACCACTGCTTGAGCAAGTTGATGCACTTCATTTATCTATGCATTCTTGGAATTTATGATAAGTGAGTTGACATTAAAACTGTGTCTCTCGAATGGGTACCAAGTTTTGTAGCTGGCAAAATCTTGTTCATCAGTTTCATCTTAAAACCTGTACCAAGATGACTTATGATAGGTATTTGACAACATGAACTTGATGCTTATATACAAGTATAAATTCTCCAATGGCCATTTCTGCACTGCCCTGACTTGTTTAAAGCATTTTACTGCAGTACCTTTAGGTTCTATGATTCTTCCATCGACTTATTAAACACACTGAAGTAGCAGTACATATTACAGTGTGTGACTTATCAAATGAATCAAGGCTTGTTTATGTCTCGGACAAACTTTCAAACAGGATGTTTGATGTAATGCTTATGTATGTCCGTGTCTTTTGGTATGTTCATGCTCTGCACAGCATGTAGAGGGACGATCGAAGACTTAATAGTCTCATTTTAGTTAGGTTGGTGGCCGCTTTAGGCTTATAAATAAAGGTTGTGTCATGTGGACAGTGCGAGAGATTTTTGGTCTGTAATGGACTATTTTACCCTTTGTTGTGCAACTGTTCAGAGCTTGTAAAGTCTGTTTGTAATTTGCATTGTCTATGAAGTGTTTTCGGAGATGTTTGATTGTGGATTCCGAGTGAGGCGTTTTCTCTATCCTGTTCTCTCTTTTGTGGGTCATAAGGGACCATGGGAGATTTCGGGGAGGCTGACCTTTGCGGACGGATACGCAAGGGTGCCGCACGACTCAGGCAAAACCAGCTAAGCCCGTGACATTTAGGTTTTATGATTCTTCCATCGACTTATTAAACACACTGAAGTAGCAGTACATATTACTAGTGTGTGACTTATCAAATGAATCAAGGCTTGCTTATGTAGTTCATAATACAAAATAGTTGGATACTGTTCCCAGGTTTCATGCCATTTATGTCTATCAATTACATTACTAATGTTGCACATGGTTTTGTAGGGCACTGACAACAACAACATACCTATAAGACCCTATAATTCATGTTTTGCTGTCCATTCAGTAAATGGTGGATTGTGATTGCCAAAGGCTTTTATGTTTGCCACAGAAATAGACAACTGCGATGTGCAGTTTCTTTCAAGCAGCAATGCAGCAGAAGAGTGTTTCTGTGAGCAAGTGATGCACAGGTGAGAAGCATCCATCAACTCTATTTTAAACATACAGGTATCAAGTGCTGTTCAGATCATTCAACTTATTCTAACATCAATCGAGCATCATCACCACAATAGAAAATTGAAAGGCTGCAGCAACATGCTTACTGAACATTTGTTTTGTTCCTCTATGTAGTCATGGTGGTTGAGTCTTCAATGATGGGGTGAAAAAACTAGTACGGATATGACTCAAGCAATCTCAATTGATGAGTCTTAAGAGGATGCTGTGGTCCATTTTCTCTGAAACCAGCGAGGAAGAACTCGATGTCAATTCACAAGAGATAAAAGGAGGCTCCTGAATCTACTGAACTGATGTGTACCATACTGCTACAGTGATGATGAACTCCACTGAGATGTACAATGAGAGCCTATAATATCTAGAATTGTTTCTTCTTTGATATCTTCGAAGAGGGCAGCTCCTATGTCGATTGCAATCTCCCTCATCTGAAGCTGGAATCGACTCCACTCACTCCTGGAGCTTGCTAGCTCTGAGACTGTCAGCTCTCTTATGGTAGAGAGAGCTTTTTGCTTCAACAACGGAGGAATCTCATGATTGAAACATTCATGGGAATCCAAAAGCTTGTCCGATTGATCCAGCTGCCACTTTGATCCGATGAGTTCATAGAAGTCTGGGGTATAAGCTACCTCAAGCAGCTCGTTGAAGATGTCAAGAACTTTGGCTGGCAAATCCAAACCCACGGTTGACATCTTCCCTTCTACATCTGAAGCAAGGAAAGAACCAACAACATGATGTCCTGCATCACCAATAAGTAGAGGGAGGAGGAGGAAGAATGCCGAGAACTTACGTCGAACATGATCGACTGGTCGGCCACAACGCAGCTCGAGAGTCGAGACGGGACTGCGTCGTTTCGAGTCTACCCTCAAATGATTCCGCGCAATTCTTTCCCAATTCAGAGAGTTCTTCTCAGCCGCTCCGCAGAGCGTCTTCTTCATCATGTCTCTACAAGTTCTCAGATGACGGCATGTCAGCTTCTGCAGACTCGTGCATGTACTCCCACCAGGCCAACAGGTAATGCTTGCAGACCGGGATGCAAGAATCCTATCCGAGTGCCCTTTCTCGAGAAGGTAAACATCCAAGTGGAAAGGCTCTTGTTGCTCTTGCAGCAGCTCGAGAAGGCGTCGTCCATGAACAGCAGGCGATTCAGAAAGACATGCCATTGGTTCTCCCGCTTTGAGGCTCTGAAGGAGAGTAGAACGAAGGAAGTTTCAGAAGGGGAGAAGAGTCGAGGAACAGGACAGGATGAGGAGTTATATGCACTTCCAAAGAATCTCTTCGCCCAGATGTTGGTCGAGACATTGCCATCGATCGTAATGGCGACGGAGGAGCGAATCTGTAGGCAGCATGCAAGTGTTTGTTTCTTGGTGGGCAGAGTCTGATGTCTTGTCACGCTTTCTAGCTTTTCAGCAACCACCACCAATACCCAGTGAACTCTTCCACTGTTCAAAGGTATATATATCTCTCTCTCTCTCTCCCCCACAACCACCGCGGAGCGCCGCCCCCCTCTTTCATAAGAACAAAAGACCACAATACATACATCTTTATATGTCTTCTAACAGAGGAGTTTTCGTGGGCACTGTGATATTTTGGTTGATTTGGTGGGAAGTATCCTTTGAATCCCACAGCAATGATCAAATGCAGACAAGAAACCAGTATTCATCATCAGGAGTGGGGCACCGGACAAGATTGAACTGAGTCACCGTCAGGAAATCACTGTGGCTGCTGCTCTCTGTTCTAGTCTTCCTTCTTCGTTCTTCGTTCTTCCTATGAAGACTAGAAGACATGAATCTTTTGTCTTCGACGTTCACGCATATCTGCAACATTGTTCTGCTCGTGTGATGTCTTCAAACATAAGGAGCACATCTCAGGAGTCGTCGGCTTGTATTGGGAAAATTACTGCAGAGCATAGTTTCCATGGTTGTTCTCTCGCGAGGATGGAAGCGGTCAACTCATGGCAGGGCACGACGGTCAACCAAATCTTTCCGCTCTCCATGATGCTTGGATTGGATGTCTGCACTCCCTTCTTGGCTTAGCCCATAATTCGAGCAATATATTATTCCACACTAATTATTAACTAATACTCTGTAAATTCTCAAAATTAGGATTTGATTCTTCTATAAATATCCTAAATTTTGGTGTGAAGAAAGATACTTTTGAGTAGAGTATTCCTCGGATTCTCTCTAGCATATTTAAAACTTGTGTTCTCTTTGATTTCTAAAAAGGACGAGAGAATAAATATGTTAATTTTTTGAGATTTATGTGAGAATGTATATAATAGGGGGATAACTCGGGAGTCTTCTACGTGGATACAGGAGAGCTGTGTCTGATAAGGCCGTCCGTGACACAGCTTTCGCATGCTTTCGAAGACCATAACGAATCTTCTTTTTCCTGAAAACAAAGAGTATTCGAAGTCATCACCGCACCTATCTTCGACGGTGGATGGCTGTTGAAGATTTGCCGAAGCTGACCAACAACAAGATTCTTCCTCATTGGATTCAGACTTAAGACAATGGTCGAACCAGTAAATTCTCTAGTGGTGTCCGACAGCAGAGATCTTGAGTTGATCCCACCGTCCAGCAAAACAAATAAGTAATCTTACCGTCTTTCTGGAATACTTGCAATCTTTTCATCTATGCAGCTTCAAACTTCTTTAACCCACCCTATCGGGAATCCACAGGAAGAGCTTTTGGTTTGCGGAAAGAACGGAGTGATCCATGTCAAAAAGTCACTAACTGCGGAAGGAGGAGAGAGAAGGTGGCATCCACCGAGAACAAGTTGCAGCCAACGGGTATCATTCATGCAGGGAATTCCTCGGTGTAGAAGAAAGAAGCTTGTGGATTATTGCTGAAGGAACACTTGAAGAGAATATTACATACAATTAATTACAAGTCCATATGTTTGTGAACGGTCGGTCTGAAAGAGAGAAAAGAAGAATCCATGTGTCCACACTCATTCATGAGCCTCTATTTAAAACCCTCTCCACTCCCCTTCCCTTCTTCCTCCAACTTCAGTACAGCTTCCTCTCTCTGGTGTTCAACCGGCGGGAAGCATCCCCCTGGATCTACAAGATAGCTGTCATGGCAAAGTGTGCCACCTTCTTCGTCATAGCTGTTCTGCTCTCTTTCTCACTTGGCCGAGCAGCTCGACATGAGCCAGTGGATCCCAGAAACATCCAACAAGAGGTACTTGTCCGATTTCTGCAGAAAAACACTCACCTTGGCAGCTGAAATGATGTCTTCTTTGGGTTAATTGAGATTGTTTTCCATGTCTCTGATATGTAATGTGTTTGTCGTAATAGGGTGCAGAAGCAGACGGTTTTGAAAGGGTGGACGAAGGATGTGGAGCAGCTAACGAGGAGGAGTGCTTGATGAGAAGAACGCTTGTAGCTCACACAGACTACATATATACCCAAGGGAACGGACACTGATAAGAGCAGGAGCACACTCTCTTCTTCCTTCGTTTCTTCTCTCGAGAATGCGAGGAGGAAGGAAGAATTCTTCCGAAATAAAATGAAAAAGGAAATTTGTCGAGCAATCTCTTCTTCTTCAAGTCCACTGTGTTCCTTTGCTTCTGTGATGTTCTCTGTTTACCGAAAGCAACGATTTGCTCGACCTTCATCTCTACTTCGGGAGTTTGAGTTAAATAGCTTGTATAATCTTTGTCAAATCTATCCTTCTTTCCCCTTCCTAAAATGATAAATCTATCGTCTAAAACACTGATACCAACATGGATCATGAGTTGACTTCTATGAAGAATAAGTTGACTCTCTTTTGGTCCATAAAAATCTCTTGCATCTCTGGAATGCAAAATTTAGCCGCCATTATACATATATCTATATATATATATATATATATATAAATACTATTGAGCCTTTTCACATCGTCTGGGTGGTGTAGTTGGTTATCACGCTAGTCTCACACACTAGTGGTCCCCGGTTCGAACCCGGGCTCAGACATAGTTGTTAGGCATTACATATATATAATATTATAATGTCATATTTTGGCCTTTTTTCTTTAATTCTCGCCAATTAATTATATATAATGCCATATTTTGCCCTTTTTTTGGCATTTATGTAAATATTTATATTTAAATGAAATGTCTACACAACCCTTCTTATTCCCACCCACCCACCCAGTTGTTCATGTGTTGCCACAGGTCGCCACAGGTCGCCACAGGTCCATACAAGGATAAATCAGCACAAGGTTGGGTGTTTCTTTGACACCAAGCAATAGCCATGGTGTCCAACTGCTTCTTCCTTCCAAGATTAAGGAACCCCTGTCTCGTGGTGGTGGTGTCCACTGATGCAAAGAAATCCCACCTCCGATTCCAAGGAGGCATGCAAGTGTCCTCTGAAGAAGAAGTATGCTGCCCGGGTGTCGGGATTTTTTTAGGTGAAGACATGGTTGAAGAAGAAGCAGTGCGTTCTTGTTGGGTTTTGGCTTTTCATGTGAATCAATCATGATTTAGGATGGAGGCATGGCTGGAGCACAGGACTTGTTTCATACAGTCTTCTTCGTCAGCAGACTTGGGGGATTTCTTAACCATCTCCTTCTCTCGAGCACATCAGTACAAGTTATTTACATTACTTTTGGGTTCTTTCTTTCTTTCAATTTACTATGTTATTAAAGTGGCTTCAGTCACCAACTCTGCAGGAAAGTGCTTAACTCGCTGTCATCACAATCTCTCTTTGTTCTCTTCCTCTTTTTTTTTTGTTCCTGTAGGCCTTCTTCAGTACCATGTAATATGGAACTAACTACTGTTGGAGCAGAGCTAATAGGTAAGTGTTGTTACATATGTCCTATCTGCTTAGTGGTACCTAAGTGACTTTTTTTTACTATGTTACTTTTTGGTTGTCTTATTATTGTTTAGCTAAATTCCTTTGAGTCCTGTGATTCTATCTTCCCAAAAGATAGAGATAGTTGAGATCCAATTGACTCTCTGTGGACCACATTCACAATCGATAGTAGCTATTGCCCAGTGGTTCTCTCCGGATAAGACTAAATAATTGAACACATTTCTTTTGATTCCTGTGCATATAATAAACAAAGCCATAGATGACCCAAAGTAAGATAGTTCGACTACATGACCTGTTCTCCACCTACCCTTGAATTGTTCAGCAGGCAATCAGGAAGAAGGAGGAGGAGAAAGAATAAGCCTACACATAATTACATGAAGGCACGTAAACAATAGAACAAGTGGCTTTCCTTGGAAGGTTGGGATCGGAGCAATACCAAACCCTGCCCACCATGTCAAGGCTTCTTCCCTCTTCCTTATCCCACTGGAGCAGCAATTCTTGCTGCTTCTAAAATTGAACCTTTCCTTCCATCCGGCAACTCCACTTGGAAGAAAATTTATTTGTGTATGAATATGCCATCTAGCTCACATGTATTTACAGCAGGACCTTCTTGTATAGTTATGGTGGTGTGTGGGTGGGTGGGTGTCTATCTATCTATCTATCTATCTATCTTACAACTAAGGTTGGGGTTGGGATTAGTAAGATTTGACATTTTAGCCGAGCTGGAGTATCTGATTTGCCTGTTACCATCTTCCTGTATCTCTTAGCATTATGACAAGGTGGATGATCAGTATGCAAAAATATGATTATGCTGCTAAGCTGAAGTATATGATTTGCTTGTTACCATCTTCCTGTATCTCTCAAATATTATGACAAGGTGGATGATCAGTATACAAAATGTGATTATGCTGATTGGGGGTGAATGTAATATGCATAGAGTGATCAGTTCTCAGCAACTTAGGATGAAGAAGATCTTTAACATCAAGAAGCAGTGTTTGTGGTAGCATTTTTTCTCTGAATTGACTTGAACCTAAAATTTTTTAGCTTGTTTGACTAAAGAAAGGAGACATCAATGACATCTTCAACCAGTATGACTTGGAAAAATTATGAAGCTTCTCCACATTTTCCACTGCACTGTTTTCTTTAAACAAAACAAAATATTCACACTCATGAGGAGGAAGAATTTATGGCATAAGATCCAGAATTGATCAGAAATGAAGCTATCCAATTTGGCTCTTTTTTTTATCGACACGATCTAACACTCTTTTGACCCCTTCAGCTTTCCTCAGCTACAATCAATATAGTATGTCATAATTAACAACTAAGCAACATTTATATATAATTTAAAGTGAGAACAACGTTTAATTGAGTTTTGTTTTCTTTCATCGATCACCGTCCATTGTTAAATCAACATCATTTAAATTTTCTACTGTTTTGTAATAATTACCTTAGAATAATAATGTATAACAAAAGTCTTGCTGTAATTGGCTCTAATTATAATGGACAAGCCCTAGACTGAATTGATGGCATTTTCGTTATAAAATTCAAGTACAGTGGCATTTGTATTATATATATATTAAAAATGGATTTTATTTTAATGACCGTTAAAATTAAATCGTGTCCTTCTTTCGGATGAAGATTTAAGCGACCGTAACACTGCTTCTCCTCCTCTCTCTCTCTCTCGCGTTGTAGACTTCCCTAAACCTTACTCTCTTCCTTGCTTCCGGCGCCCAGAATCCTCCATCGCTCGTCGGGGAGCGTCGCCGCTCGTAATGGTGCTCTGATCCGCCCTTGGAAGGCCACGCGACGGGAGTTCTCGACCCGGCCGGCGTGCCGGCATAGCAACGACCCGGCCGGTGGGGAAAGCTAGCTCCTTTCCAGCCAAGGCGGAGCCGGTCGTGCTAGGTTGCGCGAATGGGTGGTCCCGTCGTGGTTTGATGGAAGCGGCTCTGGGAACTCCTGGGGTCGATATATGGAGGTGAAGCCCTCGCTTCCTCGCGGGGTGTCGTCGAGGGCAGCATTTCGCTTGTCGGTGCTTCTCGCAGCTGTCACTCTTGAGGTAGGGCGGGTTGATCCGCCGATCTTGAGGTTTTGGAAGTTTTGGGGGTTTCTTGTGTTGCGGGTGCGAAGAATTTGGATGATAGTTGTCTCGAGTTTACCTTGGATTACGGCGTCTGCTGTGATCTGGGGCAATTGGGTGACCGGGCTGGTTGTGGTTTAGGGCTTACTTTTCTTATTCTCGTTTTCGTCGAAAAAAATATCATCTTTGTGTAGTTTTAAGATGTTTCTGATGATTATTCTTCTTTGCGTTATGGAATCGGTCGAACTGCTTGCGGTGACAGAAGTTTTGATTCTTTCTTGTAGTTGTTCGTGATGTTCATGAGTTTTTGTTGAAAGCTTTGCAGTCGTTGCTGTGCTTTGTATAGAACCAGCTTTATACTTTTTTCTGTGGGTTCATCAAAATTGTGAAGCGCTTTTTGTGTTGATCTAGTGCATTCAATGGCTATTTGATATCGTTCTTTTTGTCCACCTAATGCGCTACAGTCATTTGTTTTTCTGATACTTTGGTGCGATTTTGGCCGATACAGGAAGTTCACAGTTTCAATTTGCTATTCTCTGTACAGTTTGTGTTGCTTCTGGTGTGTTTTGGAGGAACCGGTGCAAAATCTCAAGACAGTGAGCTGCTGTTTTCGCAAAATCCTAAGGTGGGGGAGAAAGATGTTCAACTCACGCACTCATGCATCCATGATGAGATACTCCATCAGAGGCGTCGGCCTGGTCGAAAAGAATACTCCGTTACTCCACAAATTTATTACCAGTCTAGTTTGTCAAGGTCACGCCATAGTGGTGGACGAGCTTTGCTTGAGGTGTCCTCGGCACCTTTGCTGCAAAAGGATGCAAAGCAGCCCATCCGGATACTTTTGAACTATGATGCTGTGGGGCATTCTCTTGATAGGGATTGCCAAAATGTTGGTGAACTCATGAAGGTAAATGTGTTTCTGTTAGATAATTCCTCCAACTATGAATTCAGAGTCTTGCGTTCTTTTGGTGTGAATTAATCTCTTATCATGATGATATTTCAGCTTGGTGAACCACCTGTAACATCAGTTCCAAGAACCCCTGTGTGCAAGACTCATGGGGATCGGCCAGTATTTGCAGATTGTTGGTACAACTGCACATCGGAAGACATTTCAGGGGAGGATAAAAAAAGACGCCTTCGAAAGGTACAATTTCTTGTCTGTTGGTGCTTCAGCCATGTCGGCATTGATTCATGTGGGTATAACTTGTATATACCGATTTGATTTGTCTATTTCTTTATTTGCCCATTTTTTAAGAGCAAAATGCTCATTAATTTTTTTCCCAAAATTTGCATATGTTTTCTCATCCAACTTTTGATTTCTCAACTTGTGGGTGGTAACTAGATGAGAACATAAAATAGTGCATTCAAGGTGTCTCACTTTCAAGTTCAGTTTCTGTCCATTCGGTGAAGTTCCACTTTTTGTCTGTACTGAATTAGGTTTTGGAAACCTCAAGAAAACTAGAAGAGAATATTAATGCCATTTAGCTTTACATCATGTTGTTTAATATCATTTTTGTACCCTATCGGTGGCTTTACATCTTTAGGTGAACTTTTATTTACTTCGAGTGATGCACTGTAAGCTAAAAGTGTATTACAAGCATTCTGACAATGAACTCAATGCGCCAAAATAGAACAGATAGAACTCTATGAAGTATTAGCGTATTATTCCAACAAGTATTATGTCTACTAGACTAGTTACATTTACTAAATTATCTCTTCTGCTGTTGCTCATTAGTCTTTAATTTTCAATTAGTCAAACTCAATATTGTGTTCGTTAGGTTCATTCTTTTCAGCTTTTGGTAGCAATCCTTACTTCTAAGTACTTAGCAGTTAGGACTTAACAAAAGCTGCTGTTATGCATCATGGTGATGTCTATTAAGGTTGTATTAATGAAACATATTGGGTTAAATTTCTAATATTTCAACCAGATTTTGTATGCATAGAATGAAAGACACAATGCTTCAAAAGCTGATGGCATGGAAATAAGTATAAGCTGCGTTACTTTAGTTCAAGTTTTCATGAGGAATTTGGGAAGCATTTCACTAAGAACTAAATGTAATGACAAGCAAACAACCCGATCTTGCATATGATCATCTTTAAAGCTTGATAGTTTGACTTTCAATTTGGCCATTAGAGGGTAGGATTGAGTCAATTTATAGAAAGAGTCAAAACTGGGAAAGAAAAAATGTCTAGTAGACCTAATCAGTGGATATTTGTGATGGATTCACTTTTGGAAATTGGATATGGTCAAGCTTTAATGTTTAGAATTTAGTGTAATTTGAATCTTCCAGTGCTGGTTGAAGATGGTGAAGCCTATGAAGATCTGACAGAAACTAGCCATTCTATTGGCCAAAATTGACTTGGATACAAAAATTAGTGAAGTTAATGACGATGTTTTATCATTCTTATTTGTGGAGACCCTAGATCGATTGTTTTTGTTCATAAAAAAAATTCTTGAGCAGGCACTAGGACAAACAGCAGAGTGGTTCAAAAGGGCTTTAGCAGTTGAACCTGTCAAGGGAAACTTACGGTTGAGTGGATATTCTGCATGTGGACAGGATGGTGGGGTGCAACTCCCCCATGAATATGTTGAAGGTGCCGATGTAGTTTAGTTTTGTTATATTATCTTGGCTTCAGCATTTCTCCTTTATTTTTCTTGTCATATAAATCTACCTATACTTTGCAGATGGTGTTTCTGATTCAGATCTGGTTCTCTTGGTAACCACTAGACCCACAACTGGCAACACTCTTGCTTGGGCAGTGGCATGTGAACGAGATCAATGGGGTCGTGCAATCGCAGGTGCTTTTTATATCATAAGTTTGTTGGCATTTACTGACAAACTTTATCTGGATTTTTTTAACTATGATGTTTATGCTAATGTAATTTAGCCTTACGCAATCGGTAGGTCATGTAAATGTCGCTCCCCGTCATTTAACAGCTGAAGCTGAAACGTTACTTTCAGCTACTTTGATACATGAGGTTAGCAACATTCTACAAATCAATCCTTCAACTACTCCTGGTAACTTATGAGGATTTCTGTCCATAGGTCATGCATGTTTTAGGTTTTGATCCTCATGCCTTTGCACACTACCGTGATGAGAGAAAAAGAAGGCGTAGCCAGGTATCCATTTGCAGTTTCTTCACTAATTTCTAATCCTGTTTAGCTCAATTGGTTAGTCCTTACTATTCAATTATCATCTGTAATATCTAATGGATCATTCTTTTTTTTAGGTCACTGTTCAAGTTATGGATGAGAAGCTTGGGCGTATGGTCACACGTGTGGTCCTGCCTCGAGTTGTTATGCACGCCAGACATCACTATGGGGTATGTTTAACTGAACCATATGGGGAAATGAGATTCTTTCTTTATTCTGTAATGGCAGTATGCAAATGAATTCAGTTCCTGAATTTGAGATTATGGTGTCGCTGAGCACAGTGGTTATGCTTTTCTGTCAGGCATTTTCTGAAAATTTTACTGGCTTAGAGTTGGAAGATGGAGGGGGTCGTGGTACATCAGGTACCTTCAATTTCATAAGTGGAATGTAGTCAAAATGCCTCATCGAATATCCCATTAAGTTTCTCACCATAATTTCTAAATGATACATGAATTATTGGCAGGATCTCACTGGGAGAAAAGACTTCTAATGAATGAAATTATGACAGGATCTGTCGATACAAGATCTGTAGTTTCAAAAATGACTTTGGCTTTATTAGAGGACAGTGGGTGGTATCATGCTAATTATAGCATGGCAGATCACCTTGACTGGGGTCGGAATCAAGGAACTGAATTTGTTACATCTCCTTGCAATCACTGGAAAGGGGCATACCGATGCAACACTACTCAGTTGTCAGGCTGTACATACAACAAGGAGGCAGAAGGGTATTGTCCTATTGTAAGCTATAATGGGGACTTGCCAAAATGGGCTCAATATTTCCCACAGGCTAATAAAGGTAAGCTTGGAAATATGTGTTCTATTTCATGATGATATTCATGATATCATCTTCTGATGTCTTTGGTCTTTCTTATTTCATGATAAAGTATAATGATGTATCGTGTTTTTTTATTTTATTTTATTGTTCTTGTTGTCTTTTAAATGCCAGTACTCTGTGCTGGCTTGGAACCTCTGAGCATCTTCCAATGCTGCCTGTTTGGAGGGTTCTGATCTTGAGTCAGAATAGCAGTCACATTTTCTGGTTGGTTCTTGTTTTTCAGTGTGGGCTAATTGAAATATTAAATTTACAAATTCAAATAGGTATAAATAGTCACTTGATGGATGAAGCTGAGGAGATGCCATAGGTGGATGAAATGAATGAGATCAAGCTGGACCAGACTATAGACAGGCTAAGGGGGCGTAGTATATGCATATATTGTCAGTAATTGGTGAAACACATTGAAGGCAAAGAAAGGTGAATTGTATAACAGTGTGATCAACCTTGGCAGTTTGAAGTGAAATTGTTAGTCAGCCTGTCTGGTGATATAGCTGTTTCAGATTTACAAGAAGCTTTCTTGCTTTGTGTTCCCATCTCCTTGGGGTTCTAATTACAAAAATGAATCACTGCAGGTTTGTGTATGTATGATACGAGCCTCGTGTGACAATTTCTCTTTTTCATGTCCTTATCTTCTTACCTATGTTTGTTTTTGAAAAGGACTCCTTGTGGTTGAGAAAAAGTTAATTCTTGATATCATTCTTTATAATTTGTATGTAGTGAACCATCAATTTACTATAATTATGCACATTTGCATGCTAAATAATTGCATTGTATTGACTACAACTTTTGTAATCCTACTTCTAGGTCTAGTTTGAAGCAAACGTGCCTAAGTTTGCCCTCATTAGATAAAGCTATTATTATTTTATCAATCCAACTGAAGCGGTATTTTTGTAGCTCATAAGATTTAGAAATATGAGCTTTTCAGATGATGCATTTTTTAAATATGTTTTAAGACCTGTTGTATTGCAGGTGGGCAATCATCATTGGCAGACTATTGCACATATTTTGTTGCTTATTCTGATGGTTCTTGCACAGACACCAACAGTGCACGTGCACCTGATAGAATGTTAGGTGAGGTCCGAGGAAGTAACTCCAGGTAAGAACGAGATTTAGTATTTGGTGTAACTGCATAAGTTAAATTTGCTTGTGAGAAAAGGCTTAAATATTAAAGTGTGCAACATAATGGGAAATCCAAATATGCCTGAAGCAGTGTTTAAACAGACCAAAACTGTAGTCTTTCTTGATCACCTTCCTATCTGGTGGTACATGCTTGTTAGGTGCATGACTTCATCATTGGTGCGCACAGGCTTTGTAAGGGGCTCCACCACTCAGGGTAATGGTTGTTATCAACACAGGTGTACAAACAACACTTTAGAGGTAAAACAACTTTTTATCTTGCATAATCTTCCTGTTGTTTTTCATGCCAGTAAGTAGGACAGCTTATTTACTCTCCATACACTTGATTTGTCTGATCAATTCATGTGAGATTTTATCAGTAGGGACTCTGGCAGCCAGGATTAGTGTCTAAGCTTTGTAGATTGTAATTTACCTTGGTCATTGATGGTAACTGATGGAAATCTTCAACTTAGCAACCATATACCCCGATAGCTAAAGAGCTATGATACATATGGAATGCAAATTGACCCCCTCCAACGATTTGAAACAAGATGGATCGTTCAAGATTGAAGTTAGGAAAACTATTCTAATCATATAATCAATGAAAATTTGATGAAGTAATTAGAATAGTACTTTGATTCCCTTAAAACGCCACAAACTAAAAGCTTGATAAGTTGAAAGGAAAAACAAAGATTTTTCTTGGGTTTTGAACGCCACAAACAGAAATGCTTGATAAGTCCAAAGTTCATGCAAGAACTTAAAAACAAAACACTCACCGGTGTTGTAAGTCGAATATACTTCTCCAATATGTGCTCTTACAAAGAGAGTCAGCCTTGTTTATATAGTACAAAGGCCAAGTATAAAGGGAATGAATATATTAAATGACATTTATATTCCTAATGCATGAATGTAGATTACTCATGAATCTACATTGAATTGTTTTGAATAATTATTCATGAATAAACACACAATTCCTAATATGGTCCAATATGGCTGAATGACCTTTATTCTTCAAAGATGGCTAAAACTTCATCCTTCTCTCAAGGTTGGAATTTCTCTTCATGATTTTGACTTATTTGAATCAGGTTGATTATTTTAGGCTCTTCTTGTATCCATAGAACCTTGACCAAGTTTTGACTAGCTTGCTCCTTCCAAATGCCTTCTAATAAACAAGTTAAGGCTTCTTTCATCCTTTTAGATTTCACTCTTGTCATTGGTCCTCGATGAATAGTTAAAGGGTCTTTGGCAGAATTATAATCAACTTGCTCATTCATATCATTCCCCCTTTCCTTGAAAGGATTCGTCCTCGAATCAGTGTCTTCATCACCTGCATCAAACAAAGATAAATCAGAAACATTGAAGGTTGCACTAACATTACCATACTCACTCGGTAGTTCCAACTTGTATGCATTGTCATTGATTTTTTGAGAGACTCGAAATGGACCATCTCCTCTTGGCATTAGTTTATACTTCCTTTGGTTAGGAAATCTTTCCTTCCTCAAGTGTAACCAAACCCAATCACCAGGTTCAAATACTACTTGCTTTCGGCCTTTGTTGTGTTGTTTCTCATATTGTAGAGTTTTCTTTTGAATTTGTATCTGGACCCTTTCATGCAATGCTTTGACAAAATCAGCTTTTTGCTTACCATCCAAATTGGCCTTTTCCAAAGGTAAAGGTAGCAAATCCATAGGAGTTAATGGATTGAACCCGTATACAACTTCAAATGGGGAATGGTTTGTTGTAGCATGTACACTTCTGTTATAAGCAAACTCCACATGTGGCAAACATTCCTCCCAATTTTTCAAATTCTTTTGAATTATGGCTCTCAAAAGTGTTGATAAAGTTCGATTTACCACCTCCGTTTGTCCATCTGTTTGTGGGTGACAAGTGGTTGAATACAATAGCCTTGTACCCAACTTGCTCCAAAGTGTTTTCCAAAAGTGGCTAAGGAACTTCACATCTTTATCACTCACAATTGTCTTTGGAATGCCATGTAATCTTACAATTTCTTTGAAAAACAGCCCCGCAACATGTGTTGCATCATCTGTTTTGTGGCAAGGAATAAAATGTGCCATCTTGCTAAACCTGTCAACAACAACAAAAATAGAATCTCTCCCTCCTTTTGACCTTGGTAAACCCAAGACAAAGTCCATGGATATATCAACCCAAGGCTCACTAGTTATAGTAAGAGGAGTATACAATCCATGAGGCATTACTTTAGATTTAGCTTGTTTGCAAGTAATGCATTTCTTACATAATCTCTCAACATCTCTTTTCATGTGTGGCCAAAAGAAATGATCACTTAACACATCTAAAGTTTTTCTAATCCCGAAATGCCCCATTAAACCTCCACTATGTGCCTCTCTCACAAGTAATTCTCTCATTGAACATTGAGGAATACACAACTTATTTTCTTTGAAAAGAAAATCATCATGCTTGAAGAACTTATCAAAACCCCCTTTCTCACATGCCCCATAAACATTAGCAAAATCATGATCAGAATTATATAAATTTTTAATATACTCAAAACCCAATAAATTTGCATCAAGTTGAGAAATTAGAGCATACTTTCTAGAAAGAGTGTCGGCAACCACATTTTCCTTACCTTGTTTATACTTGATGATGTATGGAAAGGATTCAATAAACTCCACCCATTTTGCATGCCTACGGTTTAGTTTTCCTTGTCCTTTGAGATATTTCAAGGACTCATGATCGGTGTGTATAATGAATTCCTTATACCAAAGATAGTGCTGCCATGTCTCTAACACTCTTACTAAAGCGTAAAACTCCTTGTCATATGTTGGGTAGTGAAGACTTGCTCCACTTAGCTTCTCACTAAAGAATGCAATGGGTCTGCCTTCTTGCATTAAGACTCCTCCAATTCCTATTCCACTCGCATCACACTCAATCTCAAAAGTTTTAGCAAAGTTCGGTAAAGCAAGCAAAGGTGCTGAACAGAGTTTGTCTTTAAGCAAATTAAAAGCATCATCTTGTTTTTCACCCCATCTAAATCCCATATTTTTTTTTATGCATTCAGTTATTGGTGCAGCAATTGTAGAAAAATCCTTAATGAATCTTCTATAAAAGCTAGCAAGACCATGAAAACTTCTAACATCACTAACACTGGTAGGTTTTGGCCACTCCCTAATTACTTTCACTTTTTCTTGATCAACATGTATTCCTTTATCATTAACAACATATCCAAGAAAAGTAATTTTATTAGTGCAAAAAGTGCATTTCTTTATATTAGCATATAACTTTTCTTTTCTAAGCACGTCAAAAATAGCTTTTAAATGTGTTACATGCTCATTTAAACTTTTGCTATACACAAGTATATCATCAAAATAAACCACTACAAATTTTCCAATGTAAGCACGTAAAATATGATTCATCAATCTCATGAAAGTACTAGGTGCATTAGTTAGGCCAAAAGGCATAACCAACCATTCATATAAACCATGTTTAGTTTTAAAAGCGGTTTTCCATTCATCACCTTCATGCATTCTTATTTGATGATATCCAGATTTTAAATCAATTTTTGAAAACACACAAGAACCATGCAATTCATCCAACATATCATCTAGCCTAGGAATAGGATGTCTATACTTTACCGTGATTTTGTTGATGGCTCGGCAATCAACACACATTCTCCATGATCCATCCTTTTTAGGCACCAACAGAACAGGAACTGCACACGGACTCATGCTTTCTCGCACATACCCTTTTTTCATAAGCTCACTTACTTGTTTTTGGATTTCCTTGGTCTCTTCGGGGTTGCATCTATATGCTGGCTTATTTGGTATGCTTGCACCTGGAATGAAATCAATTTGATGCTCAATTCCTCTAATTGGTGGCAAACCATTAGGAACTTCTTCGGGAAAGAGATCCTCATTTTCCTGCAAAAGATCAACAATAACACTAGGCAAACTCTTGTCAATTTTGTTAGAAGCAATCAGAACATCCTTGTACATAAGTACAAGTAAGGGCTGCCTCATGGTTAAGGCTTTCTTCACATCACTCATTTTGGCATAAACACTCATTTTTCTTTCACTCAAACTTTCTTTGTTTTCTCTCCCTTTGTATTTCCCAATACTCTCATTTTTATTTTTTTTTATAAGTATACTCTCATTTTTATTACTCAACTCATCATTTTCTTTTTTCTCCCTTTCTTTTTCCCTCCCCAAAGTTTTGGTTAATGAAGACTCAAGCTCCTCATATTGTTGTTTTATGCGCATTTGGTCCTCAAAAATTGTCTTTGGAGGCAAAGGTCCAAGCTGATATTTCTGTCCATCTATGATCAAAGAATAACGGTTCTTGAATCCATCATGTATTACCCTTCGATCGTATTGCCATGGTCTCCCCAATAACATATGACTAGCATACATAGGTACCACATCACACCAAACTTCATCCTTATATCTACCAATTGAAAAGGAAATTAACACTTGTCGATTTACCTTTACTATACCACTATCATTCAACCATTGTAACTTGTACGGTTTTGAATGCTTGATAGTAGGTAATTTCAGTTTCTCCACGAGCAAGGTGCTTGCCACATTTGTGCAACTTCCACTATCAACAATCACATTACACAACTTGTTAGCAATCAAACAATGAGTATGAAACAGATTTTCACGTTGTTCACCATGTTCATCATTTTCATTTTGTAAACTAAGTATGCGTTGAACAACTAGATTTTCACCTTTAGCATACTCTATATCACTAGTATCCTCTAGAATGTCTTCATCATCATCTTTCTCACTTTCAGATTCTACAATTCCATCCCTCATGATCATAACTCTTTTATTAGGACACTCGCGTGCCACATGTCCATGCCCAAGGCACTTAAAACACTTAATACCTCTAGTTTGATTAGGTAGATTCTCACCTTTACCCTTGTTGCCTAATTCATTTCTACCTTTAGTCTCATCAATTTTAGGCTTAACAATGGGTTTATCATCCTTTTTACTCCAATTCGGTTTCCAAGAAGAAGAAGAACCCGAATAAGATTTTGAATCATACCTTGTGTCTTTTCTTTTGAGTTGCCTCTCAATCTTCATGGCCACATTCACCATATCTTCAATCTCCACATAATGTTGCAATTCTACAAGATCAGCAATGTTCTTGTTTAATCCACTTAGGAATCGAGCCATGGTGGCCTCACGATCTTCATCCACATTAGCCCTTATCATGGTTATCTCCATCTCCTTGTGATACTCATCAACACTCATGGAACCTTGTGTCAAGGTTTGCAGCCGTTGATGCAAATCCCTATAGTAATAGCTAGGGACAAATCTCCTCCTCATGATTTGTTTCATCTCCAACCAAGTCTCCACAGGCCTTTCACCATTTCTACGCCTGTCTTTACACAATTGATCCCACCAAACAATAGCATAATCAAAAAATTCAACAGCGGCTAATTTTACCTTTTTCTCTTCAGAGTAGTTGTGACATTCAAATATCATCTCCACTTTTCGTTCCCACTCCAAATAGGCATATGGATTATTCTTCCCTTGAAAAGAAGGAATTTTCATTTTGATGCTGCCTATGTTTCTGTCCACACCATCAAAACGTCCTCTCCTAGTTTGTCTTCTAGGATTAATATCTTGACCAATTAGAGTAACTTGGTCATCATCCACGTCATCGCCACCATCATATTCATC
Organism: Musa acuminata AAA Group; assembly: GCF_036884655.1. Taxonomy (NCBI): domain Eukaryota; kingdom Viridiplantae; phylum Streptophyta; class Magnoliopsida; order Zingiberales; family Musaceae; genus Musa; species Musa acuminata. The sequence goes on from NC_088340.1 coordinate 29,613,867, forward strand.
ATTGACAAAGGTTGGTTGTCTCCCACGTCGTGGTTCACCTTGCAATCTATTAATTGCATCATCATGCCTTTCTAGATGATCTCTTACATCTCCCATCACTTTGAACATACGTTCAAATTGTTGCTGCATTGCTTGAACTAAAAGATCATTGGATGAAGAACTCGCTTCTTTATCTTTAGACATGTGTACAACCTGAAAAACAAAGTTAGAACAACCTCACCAACACTCCCTCACGTTTTTTTTTTTTTTTTTTTTTTTTCACTCTAGATTTGATTCACTCCACTCATGTTTCACATAATTTTTTTGGCTTTTCTCTATACTGATCTTACCGCTCTTGTCTTTTACCTCTCTTGTTTTGTTATTTGAGTTCTTAGATTAACTAAGGTACCTAAACAAACAATTCAGATTATGGCAATTCAAAAAAAATAGTGAAATTGGACAGCTTTAAAAGCAAACAAAAGATAGGTCAATTTAAAGATGTGTGTAATGCACTTTAATCATAAGCAAAGATTAGAATTTTTTTTTTTTATTTTTAGAAATAAAGAAAGATTTCCAAATCGAAATAGAAATTCAAATGAACAAAGATCAAATTCTGTAATTTGCAAGTATTCTTTGAATCCGCAATTTTTTTTTTTTTTTTTAATTTTGATCTCTTTTTTTTTTTTTTGACCTTTGATTTCCCTCTCTCTTTTTTTTTTTTTTTTTTTTAGCCTTTGATTTTCTCCTTTTTTTTTTTTGACTTTTTTTTATCTCTTTTTTTTTTTTTTTATACCGTGTGGAATTACAAATAAAAATAGTAATACCACAAGAAGCACAATAATGAAGATGAAAGAAGAACAATAATTATAGATATTGGCCAAAAAGAAGAAGAAGAGAAAAGAAAAGAAAATCTAAAAGATAGCAAATAAATAGATACGCAAACCTCAAACTTGAGCCGAGCTCTGATACCAAATGATGGAAATCTTCAACTTAGCAACCATATACCCCGATAGCTAGAGAGCTATGATACATATGGAATGCAAATTGACCCCCTCCAACGATTTGAAACAAGATGGATCGTTCAAGATTGAAGTTAGGAAAACTATTCTAATCACATAATCAATGAAAATTTGATGAAGTAATTAGAATAGTACTTTGATTCCCTTAAAACGCCACAAACTAAAAGCTTGATAAGTTGAAAGGAAAAACAAAGATTTTTCTTGGGTTTTGAACACCACAAACAGAAATGCTTGATAAGTCCAAAGTTCATGCAAGAACTTAAAAACAAAACACTCACCGGTGTTGTAAGTCGAATATACTTCTCCAATATGTGCTCTTACAAAGAGAGTCAGCCTTGTTTATATAGTACAAAGGCCAAGTATAAAGGGAATGAATATATTAAATGACATTTATATTCCTAATGCATGAATGTAGATTACTCATGAATCTACATTGAATTGTTTTGAATAATTATTCATGAATAAACACACAATTCCTAATATAGTCCAATATGGCTGAATGACCTTTATTCTTCAAAGATGGCTAAAAATTCATCCTTCTCTCAAGGTTGGAATTTCTCTTCATGATTTTGACTTATTTGAATCAGGTTGATTATTTTAGGCTCTTCTTGTATCCATAGAACCTTGACCAAGTTTTGACTAGCTTGCTCCTTCCAAATGCCTTCTAATAAACAAGTTAAGGCTTCTTTCATCCTTTTAGATTTCACTTTTGTCATTGGTCCTCGATGAATAGTTAAAGGATCTTTGGCAGAATTATAATCAACTTGCTCATTCATATCAGTAACTATTGGACCTGCATTGTATCTTGGTAACTTTGTAGATGGCATTATGTTCTGAATATAAATAATTGGATTGGAAGTGAAATTGGTTTGACATATTTTGAACCAGTTTATTTCTTAAGTATTAAATTATTCTGAATGTTGCAGAAGAAATTCCTACCTAATGCAGACAAACTTGTAATTGTTGTCCTCCTTTGGATCTGTAGCAAACAAGTTTTCACGATGCAATTTATCATTTGCTCCTTTTTTAGGTTTTCCTCTGCCTGTCCTTGCAATATTTTTTTAGATTTATCGACTTCATGACAGGTGGATCTAGCATGTGTCTGTAGACCTATGCTCATATATAACCATGGTAGATCTTATTAATTTCTTTTATCTAGGTTGCTGTGGATGGTGTTTGGAAGGTCTGTCGTGAATCTGGTGGTCCTGTTCAATTTTCAGGATTCAATGGTGAGTTGGTCATTGTGTTAAACATCACATATGTGATCTTTGTGGACTCACAGTTAGATATACTACCTTGATGATTCAGGTGAGCTGATATGCCCAGCATATCATGAGTTGTGCAGTGGTGCACCGGTGCCTATAATTGGCCAATGTCCTGGCTCCTGTAGTTTTAATGGTGATTGCATAGATGGGGAGTGCCACTGCTTCCTTGGGTTTCATGGTGATGACTGCAGCCAAAGTGAGTTAACATGATTAAACCCTTCATATATATTTAGTTTGTCATGGGGTTTAGTTAGAAGTCCTGAACTGTCAAGCAGGAGTGAGTTTCAAAATGCTCAACTGAATTGGAGGAGTTAGAATAAGTGATATGTTCCTCCAATTATTGCTGGTCATGCCACTAAGATTTTTGAGAAAACAAATAAAGATTATATGATTCTATAGTGGGTGGGTGGGGTGCTACATCATTTTTTTGGCATCAATTAAATAATTATCCTCAGTGGGATATTTGGCTTTCTTTGTTTGATGATGATTTTAGCTTCGCTGATGTTGTGAAAGTTACGAGTAAAATGTATGCCAAGAAGCATATCTTACATCATTATAACCGTCGGGATGATTCACTATGAAGGATATGATCTCAGTCTTATTATATCACAAAGTAGAAACCATTTCTAAATTGTATTATGCTGCCTTACAAAGGACTGGCTGATCTTTTACCTTTTACAATATTGTAGTGGCATTATAACATCCTTTCAGATCGTCTTTTCTTTTTCACTCTGCAGTATTGACAACTCGTGCATTGTGCTCTAGTTCATGCTTTTCACTATATAAACTATGTTTCTTCATTTACAGGATCATGTCCACGAAATTGTAGCGAGCATGGCACATGCCATCCAAATGGTGCCTGTCAGTGTGACAGTGGCTTTGCTGGCATTGATTGCTCCACTGGTACTCTTCCCTGTTCTGCTATCCATGTTGTCTTCCAAATTCATTTGTTATGTTTGATACCTGTACAGGAACAATTAGATGCTCATGCTCTTAAACCAAAGAAAGCATTCAAATTGAGTCATTAATGCATATTTTGCAGCTATTTGCGATGAGCAGTGCAGCTTGCATGGAGGAGTATGTGACAATGGTGTTTGTGAGTTCCGCTGTTCCGATTATGCTGGCTATACTTGCCAGAACAGCTCCTCGTTGCTGCCTAGCCTTTCGATTTGTGGTGATGTGCTAGCTCAGGATGCATTTGGACAACACTGTGCGCCAAGTGAACCAAGCATACTCCAGCAGCTTGAATCAGCTGTAGTAATGCCTAATTACAACCGGTTGATGCCAGGTGGCCGGATGCTGTTTAGCATCCTTAATAATGGCCACTGTGCTGCTGCAGCAAAGCGGCTCGCCTGCTGGGTATGTTATTCGCATCTATTGACTCTCAAGATTCTGTTAAATGTTCTGTTGATTGGTTCTGTATCACCGGTACATGGATTTTAAAAAAGTTTTTGGATTGTGTTTTCATAATTTTTATAAACAGTTTAATTTGCTACTCTTGGTAAAGATATGAACAGCGTCTATCAGGGAAATAGGATACTTCATCTTATTTCACAACAATCAACATTCATGTAGTGTTCACCCAATTTGTTGAATAGACACTCTGGTTCAATTTTTTACCTATAATAAGTTGTGCTCTGAAGCTAGCCTTTGTCCTGTTTGCTCATGCTTGCCATCACCTGTCTATATGATTGATCACTAGTTTATTTAACAATATAGCCAAGATGGTGTCGGGAAGAGGGATGTACCTGCACCACTTTGTATGGCATTCAGAAGGTTAACAAGTTATTAACTTTTTGCTCCTTTTCTATTGTAGATCTCAATCCAACGTTGTGACAAGGATGGAGATAATAGGCTCCGGGTGTGCCACTCTGCATGCCGGTCATATAATGCGGCATGTGGGGCCAGCCTCGATTGCTCAGACCAAACTCTTTTCGGCAGTGAGGAGGAAGGGGAGGGGCAGTGCACAGGCTACGGCGAGATGCGACCATGGTGGATGAGACGCATCGGCAATCTGTACTCACAAAACCAGCAGTACCTGTAAAGCCTTGTTTTTCCTGTTTGTATCTCTTTTCTCCATTATTTTATTTTTCTCTTCTCAAGCTTCTGTTCTAGGACTAGTCACGCCTGTATTTTGCGTGCCAAAAGGTTAGGGCAGGGAAAATCCTTGAAGAAGAGGATCCATGGGTGTTTCGTGGTATGTAGTCGGGCTTGTTCTAAGAACTAGCCTGGCTGACAGCAAAATGGGAGGAGGGTAGTGTGGAAACAGCTGAATGTATTTAGTATTTATTCTATTATGAGTTTCTTGAAGATAATGTGGCTCTTCTTGCTCTGTGAATGAATAACAAGACCATGATGAGATCACCACAACTCCAAGGTCTCCAGTTGAAGTGATGTGGCATGCAGAAACTACATTGGAAGTGTTTATATATATATTGTTGTTAGGATTTGTGAAATATTTCAAAGCTACAAACTCCTAGCTGAATTTTCCTTTTAGGAAAACATCCTACCACCAAGATGGTTTTAGTTTCATGTGATTTTAAGCTTATTAAATTTAGCAGCAATTGTTACACAGGAAGTAATTTTTTTGAATATGGTTGGATGATATGTTTGCATGTTTAGGTGTAATTTTAATCTAAATTCAATTGTTCATTTTTCTAAATAATATTCTAATAATATTTAGTATTTATAGTTTTAAAGTGAAGATAATACAACAAGGTCGTTGTAGTATAGTGGTGAGTATTTCCGCCTGTCACGCGGGTGACCCGGGTTCGATCCCCGGCAACGGCGATGTCTTTTTATAAGTCATTTTTTCCCTTTCTTTTATTATTATTATTATTATTATTATTATTGTTATTATTATTATTATTTCAAACCGTCACCGTCTCCACAACAACACTATCCACAGATTGACATCACACCATTCATATGATTTTTGCATGTTAGAGATCACTCACACACTCTTTACCTTCAAACACAGGTGGGCCCTCACTGGCTTATGGTCAGAGGTCTTGACTCGATCGATCGACTCGTAGGAGTGCAACGCCGCATCGATCCCCGATGAGCTATCGATCTTGAACAAGATTCTGTCGGTCCACGAAGGCACTCTGACCTGTGAATCATAGCGAGCAGTCATTGCACGGGCACTGAATGCTAACCAGCAATGATCTCTCTCTCTCTCTCTCTCTCACCTTGTAGCTCGTATCGTAGTTGTTGCTCCCCACGTCGTACTTGTACGTCGGCTTAAACGACAAGCTCCCTTCGCAGTACCCAACGAACACTTCCCCACTTTTCGCTTCCCGGAGCAGCTGGTCTTTGCTCGTCAACAGCTGCATCGTCATCACGTAACGCAGAGTACCTAAGCACGGAGAGGAGAGGAGAGGAGAGGACAGATGTGAGGCATGATCTCTTACGTACGTTGTGAAGGTTCTTACGGATCAGGCTTCGTGCTGGGTGGGTGCTGATTCCCTGCAATCTGTAGTTGAGATCTCCCATCCACACCGTCACATGGCAATGCCTCCGACATGGATTCCCGTCCTTGGCGAAGAGCGATTGGGAGATGTGCCTGCACTGGGAGTTCCTCTCCTCCACGTTGCGCGCATGAGCTGCATGTAACACACACACGACAGTTCGATACGATTGCTTATGAGCAGTAGGATCGATCCAAGCATTCCACACCTGAGAGATGACAGGAAATGAAGACCATGCGGATTCCATTGAACTCGATATGCACGCCCACGGCTCCCTTCTTCCTTCCTACCAACCCTCCACAGCCTCTGACTGCGTGCTTGTCCACCCTCGTCTCTGCATCGTCGAGGAGTTGTCAGCAGAAGCTGCAAGCGGAGTTCTCGTGGCGGCTCCCTGTTTCTGCGTGCTCTCACCTTTCGCCAAGGGTTGGGAGTTTTTGGGGCCGAACACAAACAGTTGCAGCGATTGCATCGTCGCTGCTGCCAAGAGGCTAAAAGAAGGACGGTATATGAGAAGTTCCACAAGATATGAAGCAGTAAGAATGACGTACCGGTGGGTTTCGGCAAGAGCAGCCTGCAACTGCACTCCGACGTCATGCTTTGGGACTTCCTGCAACCCTACCGCTAAAAGATCAAACCTTCTGTGCCAGCCGATGAACTCCGCCATGTCGCCCGAGGATGCCTTGAAATAAACCAACATGGGGTTGTGAATCCAACGTGAATCGGGAATATATAGGTGCTTTTGCTCGGTCGACCAAATCGAAACCTTTGTCTACCTTTCCATTCATGTTCCATGTCACTATGCAGACACAAGTAACTGAGCTGGTGGAGAACTCACAAACCTTTTCGATGGCCACCGTCTTTATCCCTTCATGAGCAGCGCCCATGGAATCAAATCTGCGATCCTTCTTCAGCTCCATGGATCTTTCCCTGCAAGTAGCCATCACCATCGCCGCATGATAGTGAAAATGATGTCTGCCTGACTCATCGTTACACTTGTCTCGTTATCTTGAGTTCATTTGACCATCGTGATTGTTACACTTCGATACGTAATAGGTTGTCTTAGGTAAACAAATCCTAATGCTTCCAAGGGAGGGTCTGTGTGAAAGAATACTTGCAAAACCAGATATCATTGATCGAATAATAATATATCTAAAAATCGATATAAGATTTAACTTGGTTTGATGATCTATATCAATGTTAGATTAAATTCTTCCTTACGTGAGATCAATCACAAGTTGTGATTCTTAAGTTCTTTCTATTCAAACATAAATGTCATTGTACTTTTTAAAAGTAAATTTCTAAGAATTTATATTTTTTTTCTCGCTCTTTTCAAAACTTTAGAGAATAAAACTCTTTCCTCCAAGTATTCTTTTTTACTATCAAAACCTAAGATATATAGAATAGTTTATGCTAAATTTCAGGATAATTCTCTTCTTTCACGAGACTCCTTTTGGTACTAACAAAGATTCTTTATCCCTAAAAAATCCTAAAATACTTATTAATCCTAACGGTCTTCTTCTATTTCTGTTTATATAATAAGTTTCATCTCCTATGCATGCCAACGAAGAAGACGAGAAGGGAGGAGGCCATTAGGCGAAGGAAGAAGGAGACAAACCTTCTACAATGAAGACCACTGCAGTTGCCCATGATAGCTTGCCTCCTTGTTGCAAGATTGCTGATGCCAAGAATAGGTCCTTCGTCTTATATATATATACACACACACACCTCTTCATGCTTGGAAGAGGCAAAGCACAACTCTTACCACAGCTCAAAGAAGTCGGTTTCCTTAAGTTAGGGTCCTTTTCATGTTCTCCACTGGTCAAACTAAAATTAGTGCTGGATGGATCAAAGTTTTGCCATATCTTCTTTCCTCGCCGCCTTATGAGCTAACATAGTTAGGTGTGGGTTGCAAATTTCCTTCTCAGAGCCTTTCACATTTGATCTATGCTTGGGTCTCTCGAGTTACCAAATCGGATACCTTTTCCTGCAATCCATATGTTTCACATTATTTGTTGCGTTTGCAGATTGTATACTGTCATCAACTGAGCTCAATGTAAACCAAAATTTAATGAGGAGGAAGAACATGTGATTTGGTCAGTGCAAGAAATCTGAGAACACAACTTTGTCGGAGCTCAAACGTAGAATTTGCTGGAGCTGACACCGGAGGGTCTTTATCGGGCACCTGTCCGTCCGTTAATGACATGCGACAAATGTCTGATTTCCGGTGGTAGACTTATTTGATTAGGAGACCGGCCATGACATTTGAGATCACTTCCTGGTGTTCATGGAGCTTCGAGAACAAGCATCATGATCCTTCTTTCAAGCTCAACTGCTACTTTGACATTGCTGCCTCGACAGTGCAAGGATATGGAAATCAAATATCTGCAAACAAATTTTTTGGAATAAAGTAGTCGATTCAGAGTACATCGTTCCAGACAGCTCTTTTACTCTGCGCTGCGATGCCTCCTAAATCTTTTCCAATTGCCTTCATCATCGAGTCACAAAGGATTTCTAGAGGCGGCGCCAAGATAGCTGTAGCCGTCGACCGGAATCTGACGCGTGAGAGGAACATAGGCATCCTAATTATCCATGCAAAAGTATTGATTTGAAGAGAACGTAGTGACGAAGAGAACATGGAAATTGTTGCTACTTCTGTATAGAGACAGTGCTTATTCAACTCCAAAGTGTGTGTTTTCAGTACAGATGGACGAAAGAGCATGGCAGATCAATGGATTGCGTTGCCCAACAGGTTGTTCTCGGAGAGAGAGCTCCGATCGCTGAACCATGGCTCCTGCACTGAAACAGGGGATCCTCCCTTCACTTCCTCTCCCCTGCTGCTCACCGACGCCAACCTCCTACTCTTCGACGTCGTGCGCGGCTTCTCGTTGCAGCTCGACGAGCACGAGGAGGACGACTTCGACAAGAACATGCTGCCGTCGGTGGGTACCCACCCGCTGAGCCTGATCTGTTCGAGCTCGTCCGCCACCTCCGTCATGGACGGCCGCATGTCCCTGTGGAAGGCAAGGCATCTAAACGCCAGCTCGGCCACCTTGTGAATGGAAGCCAGCGTCCGTGGATCTCTGTTCGGGGCAAGGTGAGGGTCGATTATGTCGTCGATGCAGCCTTTGCCGATCCTGTCCACCGCGAGCGCCGCCAAGAACACCTCGCTCTGCGCCCTGCTGAAGTCCACAGCCTTCAGCGCCGTGATGATCTCCGTCAGCACGACGCCGAAGCTGTAGACGTCGCTCTTGTCGGAGAGTTGGAAGTTCTGGTGGTACTGCGGGTCCACGTAGCCGGGGGTCCCCTGCGGCGCCGTCGAGATGTGCGACATCTCCGTCATGCCCATCCTCGACAGGCCGAAGTCTGCAACCTTGGGGTTGAATCTGTGATCCAGCAGTATGTTGCTGGACTTGATATCCCGGTGGTAGATGGGAGGATGGACGGCCGAGTGGAGGTAGGCGATGGCCTTAGCTGTCTCGGCGGCGATGGTGAGGCGAACGGTCCAAGGCAGCACCGGCCCCCGCACCCGCTGTAGGTGCTGTGCCAAGGTGCCGTGGGGCATGTACTCGTACACGAGGATCTGCTCTCTTTGCTCCACGCAGCATCCCAGGAGGCGGACGAGGTTGGGGTGGCTCACCGAGGAGAGCAGCCTGATCTCGTTCATCACCTGCTCGATGCTGTCGTTGTTAAGGTTCTTGATCTTCTTCACCGCCACGAGCCTGTCGTGGCTGAACATGCCGGCGTACACGGTGCCGAAAGCACCGGTGCCCAGGATGTGGTCCGCCGAGAAGCCGTCGGTGGCCTTCTCCATGTCCTTGTAGGAGTAGAGGGGAACGGCGCACGATGCCTCGGAGAGCAGGCGTCTCATGCTCTTCCGCTTCCTCGTCAAGGAGGAGTGACGTTTGATCCACCAGCAAACGGCAGCCAAGGCAGCCATTGCAGAGGCTCCAGCTATGATGCCTGAAACAAGATGATCGATCATCTTAGCACCGCAGTCATGGTCGGCAAGAACATCAAATTTCTGCTGGCCATTTGATCAACCACATAGCAGGAAGAATACCTCCAGCGAGAAAACCATAACTACTGGTGGTTCCACCGCAGCCACCTGTCATGTACTTTGTTGGATTGCATTTTTGATTGGGATCAGACACTGGAAAGAGCGAACGCAAAAGGAACAATCACAATTGAAGTCCAAAAAGTATCGGTTCAAAGGAAAATGGAGATAGAAGGAAAGGCCTAACCTCTTCGGCAACCTGTGCCGTCGATGAACCCGTCCCCTTGGAACCCCTCCGAGCAGCCGCACCGGAATCCCGGCCGATGGGTCACCGGGGATGTAACGGTCGTGCAATTCGCGTCGGCCGCGCATCGACACGTTCCCTCGAGCCACCACGCCAGCTCCGCCGTGCTGAGGTCCAGCGACGGCACCGAGACGCCGCCCGGGTCGTTGATGCCGAAGGTCGTGAAGAGGAATCCGCAGCCGGAGGCGGCGATGCTGTCGGCGTTGAAGAAACCTTCCTTGGTCGCATTGTAGAGGCAGGTGGCGTTGTCATACACAGGCCCGCAGCTGCCGTCGATGAGGATGGTGTCGACGCTGCATCTCTCTGTCAAGCTCTTGCCGGCCGTGGGCGTGCAGTTGCGGAGAAACAGTCCGTTCCTCCGGCTCAACGCGTAGTTGTTGCCGAAGAGGCTCCTGGAAGCGCCGACGGAGCGGTTGCACGCCGGTGGGACGTCGACCAAGAGGCCGTCGTCTGTGATGTTCCGCACCGTGAATTCTCCGATCCGGATCGTGGGTTTCGGGAGATTGGAACAGCCGAGGTGGATGGGGCATCCATCGGAGAAGCCGAAGGGATACGGGGCCGCGTAGGAGCCGCAGGCTCGTTCGCAGTCCTTGGCTGCTTGTGCAGAGACAACCAATCCGACGGCAACCACCGTGTCCGCGAGGAAGACCAAGAAGGACAACAAGAGAAGACGGTGGCGCGTTCGCTGGAAACGAAGCATCTCTGTCTCTCCTCCTCGTTTCAGCTGCGCTCCAGCCCAATCACAGGGACGAACCCACATGTTTGCAGCATCGAAACCACAATCCTCAAGGAGAGACTGCTCTTCCAATCATCACAAGGCAAGCAGAATCTCATGGCACTGATCCTAAACCTCAAAACGCTGCATCAAATTGAATTGAATCTGTGCTCTCTAATCTTCAACCATTTGGTCGTCTTCTTATCCGAGCCACCAGTCCAACCTGTGACGCAGAAGAATTGCCGCAGCGACTGGGAAATGGATTTAATAAGGCTTGAATTCCCGTGGCTTCAAGTCATTAATCTACTAATCTTTGTTTCTGTACTTTGAATCATCATCATCATCCACCATAGCGTCGCAGTTGCTATTTGGACTCTGCTTTCCAGGTTGACTGACTCGCGCAGGGGAGAACCTTTCCGGTTCATGGTGTCGCCATCTGACAACAAGGGAAGACCTTACAAGTGGATCTTGATGAGTGGTGGTTAGCTTAGATCGTTCAGTGCATCCTGTCGATTCAAGCCGACCACGTCGACTGACAACAAGACAAGCAGAGTGCGGTGGATTTCTACAGGACTGTCGGCTCCATTCGACACAAATATCCGAACCCAACAAAGGAGAAGGGAAGATTTAGGCCACGAGGCATCACCACCATGAACTCCGCGTGAGATCCAAGTTGAACATGGCAAGTGTGCAGGTTCTTCTTCCTCGCCCGTCCATCCTCAGCAGAGGAGACTAGAAAAACCAGCAAAGACTCCAAAGAACCACACCACAGAGATCTGTGTAGACTTGACGTACACGTAATGAGGACTTGTGGTCGGCGTAATTGCTGACCGGAGCTGAATACAGAGCGCACAAACAAGTCTTCTACGTGCACATTTTTTTATGGATGACCAAGAAAGATGATCGAGCACAGAGACATCCATTATTGGCATTCTACTTGTTACGGTAATTAATTTTTTAGCCGCGACCTTGGGGCCGACGCGGCTGGTTCAGAGCTCCAAATGATTTGAATCGGACGTGTCCCTCCCTAAGGCCTTGAGATGGCGGATGTCGAGGACCTGTCTGGGAAACTTTGCCTTGCTGAGTTAACGGCGGTCGGGTACCTGCACACAGGTCGGGTCGGTAGCTCGGCCCGACCCCTCCGACGATTAAGTCAGTGGGGAGGAGTATTGTATTGAGTGAAAGATCGATCCCCCTACGCTGGGAGCCGGGGGGGGGTATTTATGAAGGGGGCTTGATGTTACCTTATGGGCCATCCTGCAAGAGCAGGACCGTACCTCCGGTGGCGTCTGTCGCCGTCGTGGGCGTTGCGTGTGGAGCCGAGCTACCGCAGGGTATGGGGGGTGTCAGCTGGTGCGTTTGCCTACCTCGGCCGGCCCTGATGGGTCAGCCGAGGAGGTCCAAGTACAGTGGGTATGGGTGCGTGTCGCGTCGTCGTTAATGCTCTTTCTGGGGTAGCGCACCGTACCGGGCGTCCGACGTGGGGGGGTGTATTACGTCAAATCCGGGGTGTTATGTCAAGTCAGTTTTTTACCCCTATCATATGCCCCACCCGAAAGGAGCTATGCGTTGGTTTTGCACGTAAGGAGTTCGACGCATGGCTCCCTGCTTCAATCGTGCTGCTCAGGTGGGTCTGAGAGGTGCGCTGTGGATGGGTCAGTCGCGTGAACGTTTCTCGAGCAGTGCTGGGCCGGGACACACAACTCGATCGGGAGGTCGAGCGGGGTCGGACTCGGGGCCAATAGGGCCGACGAGGGTCGAGAGGCACCACGCAGGCCGGGCGGCCGCGCAGGTGTGGCTTGTGAGATGCGAAGCTGAGGGCCGAGGAGCACAACGCAGGCGGGGCGACCGCGGTGTGTCTCGGGAGGCATTAAGCCGAGGGCCGAGGAGCACAACGCAGGCGGGGTGACCGCGTAGGTGTGTCTCGGGAGGCATGAAGCCGAGGGCCGAGGAGCACAACGCAGGCGGGGTGACCGCACAGGTGTGTCTCGGGAGGCATGAAGCCGAGGGCCGAGGAACACAACGCAAGCGGGGTGACCGCGCAGGTGTGTCTCGGGAGGCGCAAAGCCGAGGGCCGAGGAGCACAACGCAGGCGGGGTGACCGCGCAGGTGTGTCTCGGGAGGCGTAAAGCCGAGGGCCGAGGAGCACAACGCAGGCGGGGTGACCGCGTAGGTGTGTCTCGGGAGGCATGAAGCCGAGGAACACAACGCAGGCGGGGTGACCGCGCAGGTGTGTCTCGGGAGGCATGAAGCCGAGAGCCGAGGAGCACAACGCAGGCGGGGTGACCGCGCAGGTGTGTCTCGGGAGGCGCAAAGCTGAGGGCCGAGGAGCACAACGCAGGCGGGGCGACCGCGGTGTGTCTCGGGAGGCATGAAGCCGAGGGCCGAGGAGCACAACGCAGGCGGGGTGACCGCGTAGGTGTGTCTCGGGAGGCATGAAGCCGAGGGCCGAGGAGCACAACGCAGGCGGGGTGACCGCGCAGGTGTGTCTCGGGAGGCATGAAGCCGAGGGCCGAGGAACACAACGCAGGCGGGGTGATCGCGCAGGTGTGTCTCGGGAGAGATTGACCGAGGCGCTCGGTGCAGGTAGGCTGCGACCGGGGCGATGGCTCCGGGCGTAACATGACCGAGGCGATACTTGGCTTTCGGTCTAGAGTTTGGTCGTTTCGACCGTTGTGCGGGTGCGGGTAGCCGGGTCGCCTTTTGCCTGGGGAAGGTCAAAGGGCCATGCCTTTCGAGCGTCGCCGGTTTTTGAGGTTGATATGATTAGGGGCTCCGTACTTCGCACCGCGCTGCAATTAAGAGCCGCGCCGGCCGAAGTTATGGCGATGCGACTTTTGCATCTTCGCAGCGCGCCTCAGGAGAGGAAGGGTCGCCGTTTCGGCGGGAAACAAGCTATAAGTAGCGCTCCGTCGGTCCCTTTCACTTCTTGGTACCTGCATTTGCTTCAATCGCCTCTTTGGGTGACCTGGCCCAGCGCTTCTTCAGTCGCCCTACCTTCCCAAAAGCTCGGTAAGGATGGCTTCCCCTCCTTCATCCTCTCCTTCTCTGCCTCCTCTTTCCGGTGCCGCCGGTGAGGAGGTGGCATTGGCGAGCTCCCGCTCGTCGTCCGAGGAAAGGGCCACCAAAGCCCTCGAATTGCTTATGTGGCCGCACGACCTCGACTCCACCGTGAGCGAGTCGTCGCTCGGCCTTCTCCGGGACCGTTACGGTATCTCGGCGGAGTTCGCGCTCATTGCCCCTGAGCCGGGGCAGCGGGCGTATGATCCTATACCTAAGGGCTTCGCCCTAACTGTAGATGCCTTCGAGGCCGGGCTGCGCCTTCCGTTCCACCCTGTCATCACTGCCTGCGTCGCGTGGTGGCGCATTTCTCCTTCTCAGATGGCACCGAATTCTTGACGCTATCTGGTGGCGTTCCTCGGGGAATGCTACTATGCCCAGATCGCCCCGAGCCGGTCCCTTTTCCTCTCCTGTTTCCGTCTGTCCAGAGGGTCGGGGGGCTATTACTTGTCCGCCCGACCGGGTTTCCGTGTCAGTGGGGCTCCTTCCAGCAATAAGGGGTGGAAGGAGCGCTTCTTCTACGTTTGCCATCCAAAGAGTTGGAGCTTCGGCCTCCGGTGGGCGGCGCGCGCAGTCGATAATACTGCCCCGGCTTTGGACGAGGGGGAGCTCCGAGCCCTTCGAAGATTGAAGGAGATCCTCCCGTCTTCCAGAGTCTTCCGAAAGATGACCGAGGCGTGGCTGGTCGAGGCGGGCTTGAGCCCAGTACCTCGAGGTATGCCTTGAGAAGGTGGCGGTGGGCCTTCCAGTTTTGCTTTTCTCTTTTGGGATACTGACCGAGGTCGTTATGTTTGTGCAGAGATAGTGAACCTTGCTGTAGTGCGTGGAGGACGCATTTCGTCCGCCGCATCTCCGCGGCGCCAGGTCGGCCCGAGCGTCGGCACTAGGGAGGCGCCGGTGGATCTCGAGGATGTCCGCCCTCGAAAGAAGGCCAAGGTCGCTGCTGCGAAGAAACCGACTCCCCCAAGGGCTCAGGAGAGCGCAGAGGCGGCGGAGTCGGGCTCGCACGATAGGCGAGGGGGGCGAGGTCGGGGCGAGGCAGGCCCGAGCAACGTGGTTGCAGGAAAGGCGCCTCGGGAGCCCTCGATCCGGGACTTGTGCCGTCTTCCCGCGGGGCCGCCGAACGACTTTTACCATGCGCGCCTGATGGGCGAACTTTCCGAGGGCCAACCTTCTGACCGGTTGGTAGCCCGCTGGGGGGGGCTAACCCGCGGGACCCGGGTGTGGGCCGACGGGGAGACCGCGACTGCGTTTGTCCGAGGGGGGCTGCATCCTGATCTGGCCCGCGAAATGTACACTCTGCCGTCCGACGTCCTGCTCGGGAAGTCCGTGAAGTCGCTGCTGTGGGTAAGTGTTCCGCTGCCGGCTTCCGACTTGTGGTGCTCCCGAGGGTCATTTTGACTTTCTTCTTGCAGGGCCAGCACTACGCGATGGCACTGGCAGACCGCGTTCGCGATGCGGGTCAGGCCCTTGGAATTTTGTGCGACCGCAATGCCGAGCTGCGCAAGCAGCTCGAGGAGGTTCGGGCCGGGGCGGCTCCGGAGGCGGTTGCGGCGGCCGAGCAACGCCCCTCGGAGCTCGAGGCGGAGGCGACGCGTCTCCGAGCTGAGGCAGGGGCGGCCGACAAGCGCGCGTTGGCGCTGGAGGTCGAGGTCCTTCGCTTAAGGTCCGAGGCGAAGGCGGCCGAGGAGGAGAAAGGCAATCTCCGGGGACTCCTGGAGGGAGCGCAGTCAGAGGCTCGTCTGGCCCGAGGCGAGGCGGTCGTCCTGACCTAGCGGCTGGAGGGCGCCCTGGCTGACATGAAGGGGGCTTCGAAAGCCCTGGCGGCCGAGCGGGAGCGGCGGCCGGAGAAAGAGAAGGAGATAATCGAGGCCTATAAACAGTCACCGGGCTTCCAGCTCGGGCTGGCTCGGTCGGGGCAGGTTACCTACGAGTACGGGTACCGAATCGCCCTTGGCCGGTTCCAGACGAGCCATCCCGGGCTGGAAGTGGAGGCGGATCCGTTTGTCTCGCATCCTGAGGACTTGGATGTGGACATGCTGGAGGAAGTTCCTTTCGACGATGGCATGGGGGGATCCGACGGTTAGGGCGGTCTGGAGGTCAGCCCAGCCGGGCAGCTTCCGTATTTTGTAACTTTTGTGACCTTCGGGCCTGGTCATAGTTGTAACCCCTTGCTTTATAAAGAAAACTTTCTCCCAGTACGTCTTTCGAAAGTCGGGTCTTGTAATCCCATGCTTCATGAATAAAAGAACCTTTTCCCAGTGTCTTTTAAGCTTCAAAAATTGCACAACTTCGACTTTGGAGCTGTTGCCAGGGGCATTGACCTCAGACGAAGAACTTTTTAAGGTTCTAGATGTTCCATGTCCTCGGTAGGGAGGAACCGTCCATCGTTGTGAGTCGATAGGTACCTGGTCGAACCACGCCGGTGACCCGGTAAGGTCCCTCCCACTTGGGGGCCAGCTTCCCCCTCGTTCGGGTCGGGTCGCTGACTTCGGCCCTTCGTAGGACTAGATCGCCTAACCTGATTGGTCTGGGTCGCACCTTTCTGTTGTAGACCCTTGCGACGGCTCTCTGGTGAGAGAGGGCCTTCAGGTGTGCGTCGGCACGTCGTTCCTCGAGCACGTCGAGGCTGGCGCGAAGTCCCTGGTTCGAGGCCTCCTGTTCGTAGCTCCTTGTCTGAAGTGTGGCAACAGTCATCTCGGGCAGTAGGACGGCCTCGGTTCCAAAAGTCAAGCTATATGGGGATTCTCCGGTCGCAGCTTTGGGGGTGGTGCGCAGCGACCACAGCACGCTGGGGAGCTCGTCCGTCCAGGTCGATCGGGCTGCGGACACTCTTCTTCTGAGGCCATCCAGGATGGACCGGTTGGTTACCTCGGCCAACCCGTTCGTCTGAGGGTGGGCCACCGAACTGAACCTCAGTTGAATGCCATGACCGGCGTAGAATTCCCGGAACCTCGTGCCGGCGAACTGAGGTCCGTTGTCGGTGACAATGGCTCTGGGCAACCCAAACCGGGTCACAAGGTTTTTCCAAATGAATTTCTCCATTTGGTGTTCCGTCGTCGTAGCCAGTGGCTCGGCCTCGACCCACTTTGTGAAGTAGTCTACTCCCACAATTATATACTTCCGCTGTCCAGAGGCCAGTGGGAAGGGGCCGAGGAGGTCCAGTCCCCACTGGGCGAATGACCATGCGCAGTCGATGGGACTGAGCGGGACCGCAGGCTGTCGGGGTGCGCGGGCGTGTCGCTGACACGAGCCGCACCGCTGCACGTAAGCTTTTGCGTCTCGACACATGGTTGGCCAGTAGTAGCCTTGGCGGAGTATCTTGTGCGCCAGGGTCCGTCCGCCAATGTGTTCGCCGCAGATCCCCTCGTGAGTTTCAGCCAGGACTGTCTGGGCTTCGAAAGGCTCCAAACACCTCAGGAGGGGGTAGGTGAAGGATCGTTTGTAAAGCTGGCCACTTTCCTCGGTGTACCACGCGTGCGTGCGGCGCAGACGCCGAGCTGCGCCTTCGTCGAGGGGAAGGGTTCCATCCCGCTTGAAGCGCAGCAGCTCTTGCACCCACGTGGTCGGCGCACCGCCTGGGGCCGTGGTTGCCACCTCAATGGCGCGAGCGGGAAGCTCCTCTATCTCTGGCCACGCTTCGGGGGTTCGCCTTGACGCCAGCTTAGCGAGCGCGTCGGCTCGTCCGTTCTCCTCCCTTGGAACATTAGATAATGTAAAGTAAGAGAATTTCGCGGTTAGATCCCTTACCCGCGCCAGATATTTGGCCATGGTTGCGTCACGAGCTTCGTATCCACTGCTGAGCTGTTCGGCCACGAGTTGCGAGTCAGTGAGGACATGTATTGCGGCCACCTGCATCTCGAGGGCCAGCCTTAATCCTGCTAGGAGCGCTTCGTACTCCGCCTCATTGTTGGTGGCTTTAAACCCGAAGCGGAGGGAGCGCTCGAATGAGCGTCCGTCGGGGGCGAGAAGGACCAGCCCAGCTCCGGCACCCCTTGAGTTGGCCGAGCCATCCACGTGTAGGGTCCAAGCCTCGGGAGCTCGCTCGAGGTCTTTGTCCACCCGAGCTAATTCCACGATGAAGTCGGCTACCGCCTGGGCCTTGATGGCGGTTCTGGGCGCGTAACTGATATCATGTTCACCGAGCTCCACCGCCCATCTGAGGAGCCGACCTGCAACATCGTACTTTGTTAAGATCTGCCGGAGAGGTTGGTCGGTGATGACTTCCACCGAGTGTGCCTGGAAGTAGGGGCGCAACTTCCGAGCCGAGAGCACCAGGGCGAGTGCGAGTTTTTCTATCGGCGGGTAACGCTCCTCAGGTCCACTCAAGACGTGGCTGACGTAGTAGATCGGGAGTTGTGCGCCGGAGCTTTCCTTGATGAGGACGGAGCTGACTGCGTGCGGGGAGGCCGCCAGATAGAGTCCCAGCTTCTCGCCGGGGAAGACAGAGGCGAGTCGAGGGAGGCTGGCCAGGTGCTGCTTCATCTGTTTCAAAGCCTCCTCGCATTCCGATGTCCATTGGAAGTTCTTCGGGTCTTTGAGCGCCTTGAAGAAAGGGAGGCAGCGATCGCCCGATCGGGCGAGGAAGCGAGACAGGGCGATAAGTCTACCGTTGAGTCGCTGCAGGTCTTTAACCGTCCGGGGGGACTGCATATCGATTATTGCCTGTACTTTCTCCGGGTTGGCGTCGATTCCTCTCTGGTGTACAATGAACCCCAGGAACTTCCCGGAGGTGATGCCGAAAGCGCACTTTGTGGGGTTGAGTCGCATGCCAAACTTGCGTAGCATGGCGAAGGCCTCGGCTAGGTCGGCAAGGTGTGTTCCGGCCTCTCTGCTTTTCACAATCATGTCGTCCACATAGATTTCCATGTTCCTCCCGATTTGAGGGGCAAACATCTTGTTTACCGTCCTCTGGTATGTGGCTCCGGCATTTTTCAACCCGAACGGCATGACCTTGTAGAAGTATATCCCTTGATCGGTGAGGAAAGCCGTGTGTTCCCTGTCTTCGGGCGCCATCCTGATCTGGTTGTATCCTGAATAGGCGTCCATGAAAGAGAGGCGTGCGTGCCCTGCTGTCGCGTCGACCAGCTGGTCGATCTTCGGGAGGGGATAGCAGTCTTTAGGACACGCACTGTTGAGACTAGTGTAGTCAATGCACATCCTCCAGCTTCCATTGTGTTTTTTCACGAGAACTACATTGGATAACCACTGAGGATACTTGGCTTCTTCTATCAAGCCGGCCGCCAAGAGTCGGTCCACCTCCTCTTGTATGGCGCGTTGTCGGTCAGGTGCGTGGCGCCGGGGCTTTTGCTTCACCGGACGAGCGTCAGGTGGGATATTGAGATGATGCTCCGCGACCTTCGGGTCGACTCCCCTCATGTCCGATGGGGACCAGGAGAAAATGTCGGCATTTTCCCGCAGAAGGCCGACGAGCTGTTCCCGTTCCCGCTCGGGCAGCTTTGATCCGACTTTGACCGTCTGATCCGGCCGTGCTTCCCGCAAGGGGAAGTCAACAGTGGATCCCCTCGGCTCAGGGTGAGGGGCCGGCTTCTTTGCTTCCCGGGGATCTTCTAGAGGCGCCTCTCCCCTGGCCCTTTTGCCCAATGAGACGGAGGTAAGGTAGCAGCGCCTGGACTCTTGGGGGCTTCCGGTGACTTCCCCGACCCCCTCCCGAGTCAGGAATTTGACGGTCCGGTAGTAGGTCGAGACGACGGCTCTGACCTTGTTGAGGGTTGGCCGACCAAGTATGGCATTATAAGTGGTGGGAAGGTCGACCACCAGAAAAGTGGTCATGACGGTCTTCGATTTCGGCGGGGTCCCCAGAGTCAGAGGCAGGGTGATGGCTCCCAGGGGCGATATTGAATCTCCCGTGAAGCCGGTGAGCGCCGAGCACATCGGGCTTAAACTTTCCCTGGCTAGGCCCAGCTTCTGGAAGGCGCCAAAGTAGAGTATGTCGGCCGAGCTCCCCGTGTCGACCATGATTCTCCTCACTTGCGCGTTGGCTACCCTAGCCGATATCACCAGGGCGTCGTCGTGGTGGGGTCGCTCAGTAGCTCCGGTTGGGAAGGTGATCTCGGGCTCAGGCCCGCGCCCCGAGGCTTCGTCGGGGGCAGCCCGGGCATAGGCCTTCCTGCCCGACATAGAACTTCCTCCGGATGTGGGGCCCCTGGCTATGACATCGATGTGTCGCTCAACAGGGCCCTCCGGACGAGGAGACTGCTCCTTGCTCGGCCGGAGGTACTGGCCGAGATGACCTTTGAGGATGAGCTCCTCGATTTATCTTTTTAACTCGTAACACTGCTCAGTGTCGTGCCCGTGTTGTCGATGGAATCGGCAATACTTTGAGCGGTCTGCGAGCTCTCGCGGGTTCTTCATCGGGTGAGGGTCCCTGAGCAGCCCCTTCCCCCTTTCGTGTAGGAATATCTCTGTCCGGGAAGAGTTCAAGGCGGGAAGAGGAGGCCTTGGGTCGGGCCTGTCCAACTTTCGCCGGGAGGTGGTGGGTTGTTGCTATCGGGGCGGCTCCGACTTGACCTTTCTGTGCTCCTCCCGCTTTCCGATCATCCAGGTTTCCGCGGCGATGAACTGACTGGCCCGTTGGAGCATCTCGGGGACCGCGACGGGGGGCCTCTCCACGAGCGACCAGAAGAACCTGGAGGGCCGCAGACTAGTCATAAAGGCCTGCATCAAGAGAGAGGGGTGAGCATCCGACAATCCACGGATTTGCGTCGTAAACCGGTTCACAAAGTGAGAAAGGGGCTCGTCCTCCTTCTGGTTGAGCCCTAAGAGCAACGCCATGGACAGCTTCGGTCGGGCGTACGCCAGGAAGTTAAGTTCAAAATCCTTGGCGAGCTGATCGAAGGAGGCGATGGTCCCTGGCTTCAGGCCACTGTACCACGCGCGGGCTGGTCCTCGCAAGGTCGTCGGGAATGCCCTGCACATCAGGGCGTCTGAAGTCCCGAATAGCACCATCTGGGACCGAAAAGCGGCCACGTGGTCCGCGGGGTCGGTCGCGCCGTCATACGCGTCCAAGGAGGGGAGGCGGAAATGCGGTGGGATCGCCTGATCCTGTATCTCGGGGGTGAACGGAGATCCTTGGTGTCCGTCCGCCTCGAGTTCTCCCTTTGACTTACGAACCTCTTGTTGTACCTCGTCAAGCCTTTGACTGACGAGGCGCAGCTGGGCCCGTAGGGCGTTCGTCGAGTCGGTAGTCGGAGCCTCGGGCTCGGGGCGGCTCGTCGTGTCCTCTGCTTCCCTGCTCCCCGGTCGAGTTGTGGGGTTTCGAGGCGAGCCCGGAAGCCTTGGGAGTGGCACGCGGGTCCGGTCGGGGGTCTCCTGTTGCTACGAGGGCCGCGCCGCATGCGGAGGGGTTCGTTGGGAGACAATGGTCTGCACCATGCTTGTCAGAGCTCGGACCTGGTGGGCGAGGTCATGAAAGGCCTCGGGCAACACTTGCGAGGAGTCGGCGGGTGCGCCGCCAGGGGGCGACAAGCCCGGGTCGTTGAACAGTCGCCAGTAGCGTTCTGACACCGCTGCGGGGCGTTCGTCGTGGGTTTCGTCACGCCGTTCCCCTAAGGCGGGGAGCACCGCATTTGAGGATCCGCCGGGGTAGATTTGTTGATCGCCTGACATTTGGATGAGGCCCTCCTTCTAGCGCCAATCTATTACGGTAAGTAACTTTTTAGCCGCGACCTTGGGGCCGACGCGGCTGGTTCAGGGCTCCAAATGACTTGAATCGGACGTGTCCCTCCCTAAGGCCTTGAGATGGCGGATGTCGAGGACCTGCCTGGGAAACTTCGCCTTGCTGAGTTAACGGCGGTCGGGTACCTGCACACAGGTCAGGTCGGTAGCTCGGCCCGACCCCTCCGACGATTAAGTCAGTGGGGAGGAGTATTGTATTGAGTGAAAGATCGATCCCCTTGCGCTGGGAGCCGGGGGGGGTATTTATGAAGGGGGCTTGATGTTACCTGATGGGCCATCTTGCAAGAGCAGGACCGTACCTCCGGTGGCATCTGTCGCCGTCGTGGGCGTTGCGTGTGGAGCCGAGCTGCCACAGGGTATGGGGGGTGTCAGCTGGTGCGTTTGCCTGCCTCGGCCGGCCCTGATGGGTCAGCCGAGGAGGTCCAAGTACGGTGGGTATGGGTGCGTGTCGCGTCGTCGTTAATGCTCTTTCTGGGGTAGCGCGTCGTACCGGGCGTCCGACGTGGGGGGGTGTATTACGTCAAATCTAGGGTGTTATGTCAAGTCAGTTTTTTACCCCTATCACTACTCATATTCTTTTCGGGCACGAAATATCATTGAAAGCCATGGTGACATTGTTAGTGGTCTGGGAATCAGTTAGGCATCACGCCACCAGATCCATTCACCTTTGTCGTTCCGATACCGGTGGCACGGAGAACAACACCTTGCATTTGAGCTGGTCAGCCGAATCCATCAGAGCATTAATGCAGACAAGTAGGGCGGCGTTGACCCATGGGCGACGGGACCTCTTCTTATCCAACATGCAACAGTCAACTCTTCTTTCTGTTGATTAAAGACGTTGCAACTGGAGTGTGGAGAAACTAGAAAGGATCTGCATCTCCCAACTTCTTCGCAGATTCAGGTTTGTTAGTCAACAAAGATTCTGTGTGGCTGGCGAGTCAGCACGATTAGGTCCGTAGGCTGACATCAAAAATTTTTGGTGGAATGAGTAGGATGATGAGGTGGCTAAGCTAAGTCCTCGGAACTTTTCAAGTGCTTCAGGCGAAGATTGAGCTGGAAGGGTCGGTTGAGTCCTTGCAAGCGGTCGGGGGTTAGCACTCCAAGGCCAGTCGACTTGAGTGTTGTTTATGATGAGATGTGTCATTTCGTCCCCAGGGTAGTTGGTAATCTTTCTTCGTGAGTGTGCCCTTGAGATGGGAGGTGCAGGCTGGCGTTGGTTGGGACCCGATCCGCTGGTCCACCCTCCTCTATGCACTGGATGACGACTTCGGGGTGAAGACGCCCGTTGCTCAGTGGCGATCACCTTCTTGCAAAACGGCCTTCGTCGAGTATCTCCCGACTTTGGCCCTTCCGACGAGCAAGTCAGTTTGGTTCAGATTCCCCCGTTTTTTCCCTTCCCCTTTCTTGGGATCGGACGAGGGTATTTATACCCGAGTGTGAGAGTTGATTGCCCCTCGATTCGGCGTGGCCGCTGACCTTGTGGGGGCGGGACAACTTCTGACGAGATGGCGTCCTCGGGGGGTGCTTGTGGCGTCAAACGACACTGTCCCAAAAGCAGACGGCACCGCCCTGAGCTCTTGGGTTGGTCAAGTCGCATAGTGTATCAGTACCGAACTTGACGTGGCATGCGCCCCGTGGTTCTGGCGACGTGTGGCGTTGCGTTCATGGTTGTCGGTTGGTGATGTTTGTTGGTGATTCATCTAGGGTCAAAATATATCATATCACTTCTCTCCTCCCCCCCCTTCCCCTCCCCCCCCCCCCCCCCCCCCCTCCGGGGTGTGCCGACGGATCCCCAAAGGACCGGGTGGCATGCCTGGGGCTGAGGGACGTGATCGTACTGGGCGTCTCCATGGGAGAAGTGGGTTGACTCGTCGAGGGTGTTTTAGGGGGGTAGGACCCCATAGTGTGGGCAGGAGCGACCTTGCTAATTGCACGGTAGGGGCATGACGAAGCGAAACCAAGGCGTCGATGTCGGCGAGTCGAGGTCATCGTGAGGCGACTCAGATAGCGGAATGTGACTTAGCCGCACGGTGTGGCTTGATCGTTAGGATCAGGCCGGTGGGCAAAGCACCTACGTCTGGGCTCGAGTTTTAATGTCGACCGGTTGCAAACCGAGAGTGATTTAGCACACTTTGGTCGGAAGCTGGATATGGGGGTTGAGCGGGTAGATCCTGCTCCGATTTGAATATGGGGACCGAATTTGTGAGCTCGGCTCTGAATTGAGTATGGGGACCAAGTTTATGAGCTCGGCTCCGAATTGAGTCAGGGAACCGAGTTTGTGAGCTCGGCTCTAAATTGAGTCTGGGGACCGAGTTTGTGAGCTTGGCTCCGAATTGAGTCTGGGGACCGAGTTTGTGAGCTCGACTCCGAATTGAGTCTCGGGACCGAGTTTGTGAGCTTGGCTCGAATTGAGTATGGGGATCGAGTTTGTGAGCTCGGCTCCGAATTGAATCTAGCGGGTCACTAGTCGGGAGCGATCTGGAGCAACTCGGGTAGGAATCGAGCTTGGGGCGCTGACGGGTCGCTAGTCAGGAGCGATCTGGAGCGACCCGGGCAGGAATCGAGTTTGGGGAGCTGACGGGTCGCTAGTCGGGAGCGATCTGGAGTGACCCGGGTAGGAATCGAGCTTGGGGCGCTGACGGCTCACTAGTCAGGAGCGATCTGCAGTGACCTGGGCAGGAATCGAGCTTGGGGTGCTGATGGGTCGCCAGTCGGGAGCGATCTGGGGCGACCCGGGCAGGAATCGAGCCCGGAGCGCTGACGGGTCGCCAATCGGGCGCGATCTGGGGTGACCCGGGCAGGAATCGAGCTTAGAGCACTAATGGGTCACTAGTCGGGAGTGATCTAGAGCGACCCGGGCAGGAATCAAGCTTGGGGCACTAACGGGTCGCCAGTCGGGAGTGATCTGGAGCGACCTGGGTAGGAATCGAGCTTGGAGCGCTGACGGCTCGCCAGTCGGGAGTAATCTGGGGTGACTCGGGTAGAAATCGAGCTTAGAGCACTGACGGGTCACTAGTCGAGAGCGATTTGGAGCGACTTGGGCAGGAATCGAGCTTGGGGCACTGACGGGTTGCTAGTCGGGAGCGATCTAGAGCGACCCGGGAAGGAATCGAGCTTGGGGCGGTGACGGGTCGCGAGTTAGGAGCGATCTAGAGTGACTCGGGCAGGAATCGAGCTTGGGGCGCTAACGAGTTGCCAGTCAGGAGCGATTTGGGGTGACCCGGGTAGGAATCAAGCTCGGGGCACTGACGGGTTACCAGTCGGGAGCGATATGGGGCGACCCGGGCAGGAATCGACCTTGGGGCATTGACGAGTCACCAGTCGGGAGCGATCTGGGGCGATTCGGGTAGGAATCGAGCTTGGAGCGCTGACGGGTCGCCAATCGGGAGCAATCTGGAGCAACCCGGGTAGGAATCGAGCTTGGGGCGCTGACGGGTCGCCAGTCGAGAGTGATCTGGGGCGACCCGGGCTGGAATCGAGCTTGGAGCACTGACGAGTCGCCAGTTGAGAGTGATCTGAGGTGACCCGGGTAGGAATCGAGCTTGGAGTGCTGACGGGTCGCTAGTTGGGAGCGATCTGGAGCGACCCGGGCAGGAATCGAGCTTGGGGCGTTGACGGGTCGCCAATCGGGAGCGATCTAGGGTGACCCGGGCAGGAATCGAGCTTGGAGCGCTGACGGGTCACTAGTCGGGAGCGATCTGGAGTGACCCGAGTAGGAATCAAGCTTGGGGCGCTGACGGGTTGCCAATCGGGAGCGATCTATGGTGACCTGGGCAGGAATTGAGCTTGGAGCGCTGACGAGTCGCTAGTCGGGAGCGATCTAGAGCGACCCGGGCACGAATCGAGCTTGGGGCGCTGACGGGTCGTCAGTCGGGAGTGATTTGGAGTGACCCAGGCAAGAATCGAGCTTGGGTTGCGAGTTATACTTGAACGTCGTTGTGCCATGTGGCGGGCCAGGCAGAGCTGTTGAATCTCAGATTTTGATGATGAAACCAATCAATATGTGTTTATATTTTAATCTGTGTTTTTGAGTGACGCAGGATGCTTCGATCAGGATGAGACAATTATAGCAGGAAAATCATGTTGTGCCGGAGGAACATGTTAGAAGATTGGACGTTGGGCCGGTGGATCGGTCGACGTATCGACAGAAGGCTTCAGGCCGTAGATTCGGGCATCGGGCCAAGAAGAGCGAGTATTGCGCCAAGGATATCAGAGTTGTAGAGTCAACTGGCCGATTGGGCAATAGGCCGCAAGAGAGGATGATGCGCCGAAGAATCGGACGAAGCGTCGAGGGACCAATGACATGCCGGACAACTTGATTGCTTAGGAGTAATTGTCTAGATCAAAGTTTTGCTTTACTTATGCAGGATTAACTATGATAGATTGAAGACATAAAGCAAGTCTATCGGAGTTGATGGGTGTTTTAGAGTCCGAAGATTCATCGGAGATGCTGTCGGAACCAATCAAGAGGAAATCGGGTACTTGCCGAAGTTTTCGAAAGTCCACCGAAGAGATCGTCGAAGGTTCACGGAGATCATTGAGAAAGATCAGCTACTTGCCAAAGACTCATTGAACTTGCCACAAGACCGAGAGCCTACTGGGAGTCCGTCGGAAGAAATCCGAGGGTGTATCGGAAGTCCACCGAAAGTTCACCGAAAAGCTCGCCGGAAGGAAACTCGATGTTGTCAGTTAAAAACTTGCTTAGGACTATGTCTTAATTTCATAGTTTGTATGTAATTAGGGTTAGGATTAAGGGTTAATCCTATAACCCGGTTATGGGCCAATTGGGCCCAAGTTCGGACTAGTTTGGGCCAAGTTTGGAGCCCAACCAGTGAGCTGAAATAGATTGGGCGGTGGCACCGCCAGTACACTGTCAGTGTCAGACATTGATAGGCGGTGGCAACGCCAGCATCGAGAACCCAAGAGAATTCAAAATTTGGAGCCCAAATTTGAATCCTCTTGGGGCCTATAAATACCCCTCAATTCTTAGCAGAGAATACAACCTTTGAGAAGTTAAAGATTGAGATAAAGCCTTAGCAAAGTCTTTAGCAAGTCTTATTTTCAATTGCTTGAGTGTTCACCTCCTTCTTTCTCGTTGAAAAATTGTAAGAGTGTGAACCATTGTAAAAGGTTGTAAGAGGGGTATTTGTCCTTCACCTTCAAAGTGATTTGTTAGTGGAAGTTGGGATCCTCTTCGAAGAAGGCTTCGCAAGTGGATGTAGGTCATTTTGACCGAACCACTTTAAATTGGTGTGTTCCTTGAATGTGTGAGTTCTTACTTTCCTGAAATTGTTATTTACACTACTACTAGCTTTCAATTTTCATCTACTATCGAAACGAAATCTCCTCGTATTTACGAATTCATTTTTAAACTTACAAGTATTAATCTGCTGCACTAATTCAAACCCCCCCCCCCTCTTAGTGCCACTCTGATCCTAACAGGAGCGTCACGGGGCTTGGCGGGAAACTTCATTTTGAACGGCGCTCAACGGGGGGTCTCGGGTGATGGGATGCCTCTAGTGGGGAGTCCGAGGCGGGTGAAAATGGCGGATCCGAGGGGTCATGACAGGTCATAAATGCCGCGACTATTGCTTTCCTCAGGAAGCCCTAATTGCTGCCTTGCCGTGGGTCACGCGTATTTTATAATCCCCGTCCAGGGCAATCATCATCACTCTTGCGATCAGCCTTTCGTTCTGTGCCTCGGTTCCCTCCTCGCAACTCCGTGGCCTTCTTTGCTTCACTTCCCTCGCCCCAGCAATTGGGCTTCTTTCCTGTAACTCCGAGATCGGGATGCCTCCGTCTCCGTCTTCGTCCTTGTCTTCGTTTTCGTCCCCTTCTCCTTCTCTCTCGCCTTCTTCCTCTCCTCCTGCAAGCTCCTGGGATGAGGTAGTGAGCGTGTCCTCGGGTAGCGCCTCTGCAGAGGCCTTGAAGGGTTCAGCCGAGCTTGAGGCCCTCAAGTCTTGGCATGATGTGGACTCGGTGGTGACCGAGGACTTGTTGAGAGTGCTCTGGGATTGCTACTGCATCCCAGAGTGCTACGGCCTGCACGCTCCTCGCCCGGGGCAGCGGCCGTATGACCGATTCCCTGATGGGTTTGGGTTGACTGTGGGGGCACTCGAAGCCGGTCTACGATTTCCAGTGCACCCCATCATTAGGGATTGCCTTCACTTCTAGGGGATTTCCCCATCCCAGGTGTTGCCCAACTCCTGGCACTACCTAGTGGCCTTCATCTGGGAGTGTCAGGAGGCTGGGATCGATCTGTCCCGGTCTTTGTTTCTGGCTTGCTTCTGCATGGGGAAGGGACCAGGCGGATATTACTTGACCACCCACAGTGGTTTCAAGATTAGTGGTGCACCCTCCAACAACAAAGGTTGGAAGAGGCACTTCTTCTTCATCAGTTGTGCTCAAGAGTGGGGCTTTAGCACCAGGTGGGCTATTCGGTTGTTAGAACCCTTGCAGATTCTAAACTTGGGGTTGATCTCTTTAGGGGATCGGCCTCCTTGGAACTCTATAGGGGTTCCTCCCTCCAAGTTGCTGCTCAAAGGCTGCAGAAAAGATTCATCTATTGTTTATGAAAAGAGAAGGAATACATGGCTATTTATAGGGCTTCTAAACCCTAACTCCTAATAGGACTCCTACTTAAGACTCTTACTTCTAACCAACTCCTAATAGGACTCCTACTCAAGACTCCTATTCCCTTACAACTCCTAATTCTTCTCTAAGAAAAAACCTCCTACATGAATGCCCCTCACAATTAGGACTCTCCTAGCTAGAGTCCTAACAGAATGTCCCTCTCAATTAGGACTCTCCTAGCTAGAGTCCTAACATTTTTACATGAATGTCCCTCTCAATTAGGACTCTCCAAGCTAGAGTCCTAACAGACCCGCCCTCTTCAAATCAGCCTTGTCCTCGAGGCTGATGATTCATGAATTCTAGGAATTTGATCTTCAAGTCGTCATAGTTCTCCCAAGTGGCATCTTCTTTTGGTAGGTTCGCCCACTGTATTAGCACTTCATTAGTGGGTCGTCGTCGTCGAGTCACAATCCGTCGATCAATAATGGCACTTGGCTGGGTCTGGAGTTCTCTTTGGGTAGTCATATTTGGTGGGTGGCTTTGGGCTGTCTCCAAGCACCTGTTTAAAACTTCCGGTTGGCTGTTGGTTTGTGGGTGATATGTCGTACTCCTTTTCAATTTAGTACCCTGCATATAGAATAACTTTGTCCAAAATCTGCTATTAAAGATGCAAGTAGAATTTGTCACAAGCACAATGCGTCCCTTATAGTGTAATTCTTTTGAGTCCCAATTGTAATGAGCCATGGGGCTTGGTGCTTCCTCTAATTTTTTTATAATCTTACCAGTATCTAAATCTTCCTGCCATTCCATCTTAATATCCTCAAGGAAGTCGCTGGTCGGAAGTGAAACGGTCGAAACTTCAACTTGCTCGGGTAGCTGCGAAAGCGCATCTGCAAGAACATTCTCTTTCCCCTTTTTGTAAGTTATTTCAAAATCAAATCCAAGAAGTTTTGTTACCCATTTTTGCTGCTCGGGGGAAGATATCTTCTGCTCCAAGAGATATTTTAGGCTTTTATGGTCGGTCTTGATTTGAAAGTATCGCCTGATCAAGTACAATCTCCACCTCGTTGCTGTGCGCACAATGGCGAGCATCTCCTTATCATATGTTGACATATTTTGATCGGAGGGAGATAATGTCTTGCTAGTGTATGCGTGTGGTCGACCATCTTGCATGAGAATGGCTCCAATTCTGACTCCAGATGTGTCGGCCTCAATAATGAAGGGTCGGTTGAAATCTGATAGTGTTAGCACCAGCATCGTCGTCATGGCTGCCTTAAGTTTGTCGAAGGCAGCGGAGGCTCTATCCAACCATTGGAAGACATCTTTTTCTAGTAAGGAAGTAAGTGGTGCACTGATCTTTCCATAGTTTTTCACGAACTTGCGGTAGTAGCTTGTTAAACCCAGAAAGCCATGTAGCAATTTTATGTTTCTCGAGGTCGGCCAATTTTGCATTGCTCCAATTTTGAAGGGGTCCACTGTCACACCTTCCTCTGATATGATATGCCCAAGATATTCCACCTTTTGTTGAAGAAAGCAAAAATTCGTGGTTGTTGTGTGTTCAAAAGGTGGTTTTCCGTATGTCTTCTTCGCATGCTCGTATTTGATGATACCCGGATCAAAGGTCCAGCTTTGTAAAGATTTGTGCTCCCTTTCATCTAGCAATTCATCTACTATTGGAATAAAGTATTTGTCCTTGATGATTATGTCATTGAGAGTTCGGTAATCAACACATATTCGCCTTGTTCCGTCCTTCTTGCGTACAAGTAGCACCGGCGAAGAGTAGAGGTTGCAACTTGGCCGAATAACTCCTGTTTCGAGCATCTCTTTTATAATCCTTTCTATTTCATCCTTCTGGAGATGTGGATACTGATATGGCTGAGCATTTGCTAAAGATTTGCCTGGAAGAATCATTATACAATGATCATGCCGACAGGTAAGAGGTAGGTTGCGCGGTTCGTCAAATATATTTGAAAATTCAGCAAGCAAAGGAAGTAGATTTGGATCTTCAAATTCTGTTGGCTCTCCCTTAGTTTGCTGCTCAAGTTATACCAAAAAGCCGCTGCATGTTTTATGCAAAACATTCTCCATTTGTTGTGTGCAAATCGTTGTTATGTCGCCCCCACGTTTCCCGTGCAATGTCACCTGTTTCTCCTTACTGTAAAATTTCATAATTAGTTTCATAAAATTCCAAGAAATATCACCTACTGTCATCAACCATTTAATTCTGAGCATGGCCTCATGATTGTTAAGAGGGAGAAGGAAGAAATCTGCAATTATATCTTGGTCCTGCAGCAATAGTTTCTCCTGCAAGCGCCTATGATCACAATTCAAAATCCGTCCGTCGGTGACCTTAACATCAAACCTGCAGCGATTCTCAATAGGTAATAATATCCAAACAACAAGCTTACTATTTAGGAAGTTAGTAGTACTGCCCGTGTCGATGAGAACAGTGATTGGTTGTTGTTTGAGAAGGCCTCCAATTTTCATCGTTTGCGGGTTTGAGTAGCTAGCTAGTGTATGTGCCGTAACTTCGGTCGGTTGTGGCTCTTCTTCTGCATCTTCTTCTTCATGTTCAAGGCTCTCTTTTGGATGTTCAATGACCTCTTCTTCTATCGGTTCAATCATAAGAAGTCCCCCTTTACTATAGCGATGCTCACGGCTCCACGGCTCGTCACAATGCCAACATAACCCCTTCGCATATCGCTCCCGAAGCTCTTCTCTTGTTAACCTCTTTGGTGTAGGGACTTGGTCGACAGTAGGGGGGGCTAAGGGCTTCAATATTACTGGTTGAGGAGAGACCCTAGTCCTCCGAGCTTCATGGTTCAATTGCTCCTCTTGATGTCGTGCGAAAGAGATGGCTGCCATAAGCGTATACGGTTGTCGCGCTTTAACTTCTCCTCGGATCTCCGGCTTCAAGCCCTCAATGAAGGTCCTCAATAGCTCTTTTTGAGACCAATTATGAGTTTGATTAGATAACCTTTCAAACCTAGTTTGGTACTCCTGAATGGTGGAGGTTTGTTGGATCTTTGCTAGTTGTTCGTCAATATTCTCGTAATCGGTTGGTCTGAAGCGAATCAGTAGTCCTTCTTTGAATTATCGCCATGAAAGGACTCCATAAGTATCTTCAAACCAGTCAAACCACTATATAGCATCCCCTTCAAGATGTATAGCTACAATTTTCACCATAGATACATCCGCGGTTTTGTGGTACCGAAAATATCGCTCCGCGCGCGAGATCCAACCAATCGGGTCTCCTTCTTCCCATCTAGGGAAGTCCACTCTCATGCATGGATAGTTGCGGTTGGTCATAGAGCCTACTCTCCCTTGGAAGTCATCTCTTTGGGCTTGGTGTGATTGGGCAAAGCTCTCTCCTTGATATGATTTCTTCGGGCTTAGTGGTCGGCCCAATCTGAGTTCGGTAAAGAGCGTCCGAATCTTATCCTCCATTCGTGCCTCCAAGGCTTCGAATTTAGCATTGATTGCCTCCTTAGATACCATAGTATATGTGTTGGGAAATCATAGGGGGGGGGGCGACATCATATGCGCAGCGGAAGAACAAGAAAACAAAAATCCCCGATTCCCAAAAGATGTTCATCGTCGTGCGAAGATTGGTGCGCAAAATCCGCAAAAAACACAAAACTGCGTATAGAGATTGTGTTACCTAGGGAGATCGTATATCCCTGTTTCCTTGCAAATCCTTAGGAGAGGGTGAAGGAGGTCAAGCGTCCTCCTCTCTAGCGGTGATCCACACAGCAGGGTTGCGACGACGCTCCTCAAAACTCCAGGCCTACTTTGAGGTGGAGAGGGAGAGGAGAATAGGAAAGGCAAGCAAAGACTCTAGCCTATGAGGCTGTGAATCCCTCCTATTTATAGAGATCCCGTGTCAAAACCCTAATGGGTCCTTTCCCTAGTGGGTATTGGATCTGCATCCAATAAGACAAGGGCTCCGTCGGATATCTCATATCCGAACCTCTACTCATCGCAATGCCTACCATATGTGTGTGACCCTCTAGGCCCAATATCGAGCTGGCCGTGAGTCATACCTGTCAGAACTCCTTCTAACTAAGTGAATTATTATCTCTGTAATAATTCACTCGACTCATCGACTACGGAAGTACTAGGCCACTACGCCGTAGTCCCCAGACGATACAGGGGAATCCAATCCATTGGACCTGTCTGTCCTCAGTTACCATGTACCTATAGTCCCTCATCCATCTAATATCCCAGAGACCGTATATCGAGCATGGTGCTGTCAGACCCATACGGTTTCTACTCGAGTCTCGCTCTAATCGGATTCTCCCGGAGAACTCTTTCTCTCTCAACCCGAATGACCCTGGCCAGGGATTTGTCTGAGCAAGAACACATGGGATATTCCTCTCATGATACCGAGAGTGGATGATCCTCTATCGACACTCAATAGCCCTCGTAAGGTCGACTACCACTCCCAATGACCAGCTGTACTAGATCTGGGAACAGCCAAACCTATAAGTCTGGTATCAAAGAGTGGAGCACTCATACAGGACATCCTTGGTGTCTCAAGTCTAAGAACCAGATACACCACTAGGACTACGGAATCGTTGTCTGACAATAAGGCATCATCAACCATCCAGCATTCCGTAAGCGGATCAATCAGTGAACTCATTCTCCAATGAGCACCTGTACTGTATCCCTAGTGTCCCTACACGAGCAGCTATGAGACCAGCTGCATCCATCATATGGACGGGTATACAGCACACCAGTCTATCCGGTTATCACGATGTCCCTCTCGAGTAACCTATGACCGGGATTATTTAGGATATGTGTTTAAAGGTGAATCGATCTCATTATCGTGATCTCATCACGATCCGATTCCCATTGCACAAATCCAAGGACATCACAATACATATGCATTTATGCAATAGTTATAAAGTGATATACGCCAAAATATAATAAGCAAAAAGATTCTGTATCAAGTCACACGTGCCATCACTCACGTGATTGGCTTGCTGGGCACTTATGACTAGCAATCTCCCACTTGACCTAAAGCCAATCACCTATGTGTCTGATCCCCATCAGACCCCTGTGACGCTCAAAGACAATCTGAGACAATGGCTTTGTTAGTGGATCTACAATGTTATCTTCGGATGAAACTCTTTCCACTGCTACATCTCCTCGGGTCACGATCTCTCTGATAAGGTGGAACCTCCTCAGAACATGCTTAGATTTCTGATGAGACCTAGGTTCCTTCGCTTGAGCAATTGCCCCGTTGTTGTCGCAATATAGGGAAATCGGCTCCTCACTATCCGGCACGACTCCCAAATCTGTGATGAACTTCTTCAACCAGACTCCCTCCTTTGCTGCATCTGATGCAGCAATGTACTCCGCCTCTGTGGTCGAGTCAGCAGTGGTATTTTGTTTGGAACTCTTCCAGCACACTGCTCCTCCATTCAAGGTGTACACATACCCTGAATTCGACTTGCTATCATCGACATCAGACTGAAAACTTGAGTCAGTGTAGCCTTCAACCTTAAGGCTATTACCTCCATATACTAGTAAAAGATCCTTAGTCCTTCTCAAGTACTTAAGGATACACTTTACTGCTTTCCAGTGCTTCAAGCCTGGATCCGCCTGATACCTGCTCGTGACACTCAGAGCATGCGCTATATCAGGCCTAGTACATAGCATGGCATACATGATAGACCCTATTGCTGAGGCATAAGGTATCATATCCATGTTCGCCCTTTCTTCTGGAGTCTTTGGGGACATACTCGTAGAAAGCGATATCCCATGTCTCATCGGTATGAGACCTCTTTTGGAATTTTCCATGCCAAACCTTTTGACAATAGTTTCTATGTACCTGGACTGGGACAAGCCAAGCATCCTTTTGGATCTATCTCTATAGATTCTAATCCCCAAGATATAAGATGCTTCTCCTAAGTCCTTCATGGAGAAGTGTCTAGATAACCAAGCCTTTATTGTGGATAGCATTCCTATGTCATTCCCAATGATGAGGATGTCATCCACATATAACACCAAAAAGCTAATAGCGCTCCCACTTACCTTTCTGTATACACAAGGCTCATCTTCGTTCTTAACGAAGTCATAAGATCTGATTGCCTCATCAAATCTTATGTTCCAACTTCGGGAAGCTTGCTTTAGTCCATAAATGGATCTAAGCAACCTACACACCTTATCTGGGCAGTTCTTGGACACGAATCCCTCAGGTTGCATCATATACACCTCCTCCTCCAGGTTCCCGTTGAGGAATGCGGTTTTCACATCCATCTGCCAGATCTCATAATCATAGTGTGCTGCAATAGCCAATAGAATTCTGATGGATTTTAGCATTGCTACGGGTGAGAAAGTTTCGTCGTAGTCAACACCTTGCCTTTGACGATACCCCTTAGCCACTAGCCTTGCTTTATAGGTCTCTACCTTTCCATCTACTCCGATCTTTTTCTTAAAGATCCACTTGCAACCGATGGGTACAATACCTTCGGGTGCATCAACTAGGTTCCAAACCTTATTGGAGTACATAGAATCCATCTCAGAATTCATGGCTTCTTTCCACTTCCCGGAGTCTATACTCATAATAGCCTCCTCGTAGGTCTGAGGATCAATATCCTCTACATCCTCTGCTCTAATATGTCCCACATATCTCTCAGGAGGATGGGATACTCTATCAGACCTGCGTAAAGTTGAAACTTGTGTATTAGATACCTGAACAGACTCGGGCTGTAGAGTGGTGCTTGAGCTTGGTTCTCCAACCTCGCTCAATTCTATCATTCTCCCACTGTCTCCGTCAAGAATGTGTTCCTTCTCAAGGAACACTGCTCTCTTAGCTACAAAGACCTTTTGGTCCTCGAGATGATAGAAGTAATACCCACAAGTTTCCTTGGGGTATCCCACAAATTTACATCGCCCTGTCCTTGATTTTAACTTATCGGGGTTGTGTCTTTTAACATGGGCAGAGCAGCCCCAAATCTTAACTACTTTAAGATCAGGCTTCTTCCCTTTCCATATCTCATATGGTGTAGACACCACCGACTTAGTTGGAACTCTGTTCAGAAGGTAAGCTGCGGTTTCTAGGGCATATCCCCAGAATGAGATGGGTAGGTCAGCGAAACTCATCATGGACCGTACCATATCTAATAATGTACGATTTCTCCTTTCAGAGACACCATTGAGCTGAGGTGTATAAGGAGGTGTCCATTGGGATAATATCCCATGGTCCTTGAGGAAGTGAGTAAACCCTGTACTTAAGTACTCACCTCCTCGATCTGATCAAAGAGTTTTGATACTCTTTCCAGTCTGGTTCTCCACCTCATTCTTATACTCTCTGAATTTCTCAAAGGCCTCGGACTTGTACTTCATTAAGTACACATATCCATACCTTGAGAAATCATCAGTAAATGTAATGAAGTAGGAGTAACCTCCAATGGCATGAGTTGACATGGGTCCACATACATCACTATGTATGAGTTCCAACAACTCAGTGGCTCTCTCTCCAGTTCCACTAAATGGAGAGTTGGTCAGTTTTCCACGAATGCAAGGCTCACAAGTTGCATATGACACATAGTCGAATGGATCTAGATATCCATCATTTAGCAACTTTTGAATCCTTCTTTCATGGATGTGACCTAGCCTACAAATGCACAGGTATGCACTATTCAACTCATCTCGTTTCCTTTTGGACATATTTATATTCATGATATGTGGAGTGGTGTCTAACATAAATAAACCATTATGCAATGTTCCTTTCGTGATGATCTTATCATCTAATAATATCGAACAACCATTGTTCTCAAAAACAAATTTATATCCACTAACTGTTAAACATGAAATGGAGATAATGTTTTTGATAATAGAAGGAACAAAATAGCATGCATCTAATGCAATAAAAGCTCCACTAGGCAGATGTAGGGCGACCTCGCCAACAGCTAATACAGTAACTTTTGCTCCATTACCCATCTTGAGGTCCATCTCGCCTCTCTCTAGTCTCCTAGGCCTTGCCAGAACCTGCAACGAATTACATATATGATAAGCACTACCGGTATCTAATACCCATGTGTTATCATAAGAGTCTGACAAATGGAGACTGATCATGAATGTACCTGAAGCTTCATCAAGCTTTTGTTTCGCCCTTTCTGCAAGGTACTCTTTGCAGTTTCTCTTCCAGTGCCCATCTTTACCACAGTGGAAGCAATGGCCTTTGTCCTTTGTTGGGTCTTTCTTAGCAACCTTTGCTTTACCTTGTTTGCCCTTGCCCTTTCCCTTCTTAAGGGACCTTTCTGCTTTCCTTTTCTTTCTGGTCTCACCAGTGTAGAGAACTGGCTTCTCTTTCTTAATAGTACTCTCTGCCTCCCTCAACATATTGAGGAGCTCTGGGAGAGTCACCTCAAGCTTGTTCATATTAAAGTTCATTATGAACTGTGAAAAGGAATCTGGTAGGGACTGAAGCACAATGTCCACACACAAGTTATCCTCTAGGACCATTCCTAGACCTGTGAGTTTCTCTATCCACTCAATCATCTTTAGGACATGGTTCTGAACCGGTGTCCCCTTAGTCATCCTAGCGCGGAAAAGGCTCTTGGATATCTCATATCGTTGAGTCCTTCCCTGTTCCTCAAACAATTTACGGACATGTAGGAGAATGGATCTGGCATCCATCTTTTCATGTTGTCTCTGTAACTCTGGAGTCATAGAGCCCAACATATAGCACTGAGCAAGAGTGGAGTCATCAATGTACTTCACGTAGCGAGCGATCTCATCCTCGCTTGCCCCTTCTTCGGGCGTAGGCATCACTGTATCAAGGACGTACACGATTTTCTTCGCTGTGAGAACAATTCTCAAGTTACGGAGCCAATCCGTATAATTTGGACCAGTGAGGCGGTTGACATCAAGTATGCCACGTAAGGGATTTGAAAGCGACATTTTCTAAAAATAAAGATGTAGCAAAAATGAATAACATGCAGATTTTGCAAGAAATAAACTATCAAGATATGGACTTCTATCTTAATATGCTCCCACTATTTTACTAACGAGTCACGCGACACCCTCAGCACGTGAAACAGAAGTCTCCAGCAGACTTCTAGTGGGGATCAGGATCCAATCAGCGTCTTAGTGTAACCTCGAGGGACTCGACCAATCACACTAAGCCTAAAAGGTAGACAACTCTTGCCGATCACAACTCCTTGTGATTCCCGTCCTGTTCGGCCTCCGAATCACCATGGCCTCGAGGGACTCGACCAACCATGATGCTCGGTTAAGTCAACACCTTCGTTACAAGATGAGTCTGATTTGATGATATACCCTCGAGGGACTCGACCAAGCATATCATGCCCTCAGGTCACCGGTGACATCTCTATGTCGTAAGCAAGATAGCGAATCGCGATATAGGTGAGTCTCGAGGGACTCGACCAACTCAACCTACACCGGGATTCGGTTCCTACTCATAACGATGGAAGGCCACGTGGGTCAATCTAATTGCCTCACGTTTACCGACTTAATATTATCGAGAGATGTTTCTATGATTTGGTCTCCTAATATGACATGTCACACATGTACATATTTAATATATATCTACATCGCATGCAAATATATATACATATCTAGTATGTGTATAAGCAATCACACCAGATGATCATGGACCACAACCTAATATGATTAGGCCCGAGCCAGTAGGCCTAATCACTCACATCAAGATCTATGTGTGCAACGATGCATCTCCATGCCTTGTGATCGTCCATCTCGTCCTCGTTGGTTCCGTCGACATCTTGATGCATCTTCATGCATCACGATCGTCCGTCTCGTGGGTCCCGCTATGGCTTCCACGCTCCCGCTGCGCCTCCTCATGTGATTACAACTTAATCATAGGCACGCAGGCCTGACAATAAACGAGAAATATAATGGAGGTTCGCAGACCTCAATAATAATAATCACAAGTACACACATCACACGGTCCATGATCATCCGTCCACTCATCATACATCACATGTATAAATAATCGTCATCATGTAGGACTACTAGATAATAATAAAAATAATAATCAACTAAACCTTTTAATTAATTAATATTTTCTGAAATCAGGGATATATAGGGAATTTCTCAATTCCTAAGGGTATTTTCGTAATTTGGACAAAAGACAGAAACTGGAATTTCTCAAATTCCGAGGGGCAAAACTGTCTTTTGCGTAGAAAACCCTAATACCCTTTCCCCTTTTCGCTGCTGCGTCGCCGCCGCCGCCACCCTGTTGGCGGCGGCCTGTGCGGCGAGGGCGAGGGCACTGCCCTCGCCTGCAGGTGGCACGCCCGCTGGGGTCGCTGCCGCTGCAGGTGGGCGCCCCCGCGGGCGCCGCCGCCTTTCGCGGGCGGTTCTGCCCGCGAGTCAGCGCCCGCAGGTGGTGCTGTCTCGCTGGCGGCCGCCCCTGCGGGGTTTTTGCCCGTGGGAGCAGCGGCCATAGGCGCCGCTGCCCTGCGGTGCCTCAGCCCGCGCTGCTGCCCCGCGGCGCCTCTGCCCGCGGGCTCAGTGGCCGCAGGCGCTTCTACCGAGCGGGCTCCCAGCCCCGCCGGCCGCAAGCCTGCTGCAAGCAAACCGCCGGCCGGCTGCTGCAGGCACAGCGCTTGCGCATGCGCCGGCGCTGTGCTGCCTGGCTGCGGCTGCGGCTGGCTGCAGGCATGCAGATCGAGGGCAGCAACTGTTGCTGCCCTTCCTTGCTTTTGCGTCAACGATTTTGACGTCAATATTCTTCCTAAACACAACACACGCAGTTCAAAAACCAATCATTCACACGAACAACCTGGCTCTGATACCACTGTTGGGAAATCATAGGGGGGGGGCGACATCATATGCGCAGCGGAAGAACAAGAAAACAAAAATCCCCGATTCCCAAAAGATGTTCATCGTCGTGCGAAGATTGGTGCGCAAAATCTGCAAAAAACACAAAACTGCGTATAGAGATTGTGTTACCTAGGGAGATCGTATATCCCTATTTCCTTGCAAATCCTTAGGAGAGGGTGAAGGAGGTCAAGCGTCCTCCTCTCTAGCGGTGATCCACACAGCAGGGTTGTGACGACGCTCCTCAAAACTCCAGGCCTACTTTGAGGTGGAGAGGGAGAGGAGAATAGGAAAGGCAAGCAAAGACTCTAGCCTATGAGGCTGTGAATCCCTCCTATTTATAGAGATCCCGTGTCAAAACCCTAATGGGTCCTTTCCCTAGTGGGTATTGGATCTGCATCCAATAAGACAAGGGCTCCGTCGGATATCTCATATCCGAACCTCTACTCATCGCAATGCCTACCATATGTGTGTGACCCTCTAGGCCCAATATCGAGCTGGCCGTGAGTCATACCTGTCAGAACTCCTTCTAACTAAGTGAATTATTATCTCTGTAATAATTCACTCGACTCATCGACTACGGAAGTACTAGGCCACTACGCCGTAGTCCCCAGACGATACAGGGGAATCCAATCCATTGGACCTGTCTGTCCTCAGTTACCATGTACCTATAGTCCCTCATCCATCTAATATCCCAGAGACCGTATATCGAGCATGGTGCTGTCAGACCCATACGGTTTCTACTCGAGTCTCGCTCTAATCGGATTCTCCCGGAGAACTCTTTCTCTCTCAACCCGAATGACCCTGGCCAGGGATTTGTCTGAGCAAGAACACATGGGATATTCCTCTCATGATACCGAGAGTGGATGATCCTCTATCGACACTCAATAGCCCTCGTAAGGTCGACTACCACTCCCAATGACCAGCTGTACTAGATCTGGGAACAGCCAAACCTATAAGTCTGGTATCAAAGAGTGGAGCACTCATACAGGACATCCTTGGTGTCTCAAGTCTAAGAACCAGATACACCACTAGGACTACGGAATCGTTGTCTGACAATAAGGCATCATCAACCATCCAGCATTCCGTAAGCGGATCAATCAGTGAACTCATTCTCCAATGAGCACCTGTACTGTATCCCTAGTGTCCCTACACGAGCAGCTATGAGACCAGCTGCATCCATCATATGGACGGGTATACAGCACACCAGTCTATCCGGTTATCACGATGTCCCTCTCGAGTAACCTATGACCGGGATTATTTAGGATATGTGTTTAAAGATGAATCGATCTCATTATCGTGATCTCATCACGATCCGATTCCCATTGCACAAATCCAAGGACATCACAATACATATGCATTTATGCAATAGTTATAAAGTGATATACGCCAAAATATAATAAGCAAAAAGATTCTGTATCAAGTCACACGTGCCATCACTCACGTGATTGGCTTGCTGGGCACTTATGACTAGCAATATGGCCCTAAATCAATGATGCTAAGATCTCTCTTTTGCTGTTGGGTTAAAGGCATGTATAGGTTGAGAGAAGTGATGGTCGAAAGTGTTGGTGGATTGGTGGATGTAGGCTGCGGTTTAGGCTTGTTTTGTGGTTGTTTTGGGTGCAGTTTGAGAGTGTGGTTTGGTAGAGTTTTAGGGCTGTGGATGAAAGTTTTGGATCTGTGGTAGATGGTAGCAAAAGTTTGACAGAAATCCGTGGAAGTTGCAGCAAGTATGTGCTGTCTTGTAAGAGTAGAATTGTCGTCAAAGAAACAACGGTTTCTCGACGTAATTTCCACCAAAAACTTGAGAGAATTGAGGATGGAATTGATAGCAAAATCACAGTTTATATGACAGCAAGGATATCTAATTTAATCAAGAAAATTTTGGTAGTATAACAGCAAGGAAATTGGTGCAAGTTGCAATTGCAGAATTATCGTCAAAAAATTTCAGCGGGTTACGATGAAAATTTGCAGCAACATAAAATCGTTTTTAGAGATGAATTTCTTAATAGATCAATCTTAGATGGAAGCCAAGATGATCTATGAAGTGTATAAGAAATTTCATTCAAAAAAGATTGCAAATAGATGGGTTAAGGCAACGATATGCAGCTGAAATTTTCTGCAGCATAGATTTTCAAGTGCAGCAGATTGGACATAAAAGATCAGTAGTTTATATTGAGAATTTTTCGATGAAACCAAAGGGAAATCTACTGTTAGGAAGTGTCAAAGATGTCATAAAAATTTCGTAGAAATTTGGATAGAAAAAGCACAGTAGCAAGATCAAACAGATGGTGCTATGCGGCTTGAATTATGCAATTCAAGTGCAGCAGATTGGACATAAAAGATCAG
Organism: Musa acuminata AAA Group; assembly: GCF_036884655.1. Taxonomy (NCBI): domain Eukaryota; kingdom Viridiplantae; phylum Streptophyta; class Magnoliopsida; order Zingiberales; family Musaceae; genus Musa; species Musa acuminata. The sequence goes on from NC_088340.1 coordinate 29,655,108, forward strand.
TAGTTTATACTGAGAATTTTTTGATGAAACCAAAGGGAAATCCACTGTTAGGAAGTGTCAAAGATGTCATAAAAATTTCGTAGAAATTTGGATAGAAAAAGCACAGTAGCAAGATCAAACAGATGGTGCTATGCGGCTGGAATTCTGCAATGTATCTTTCGTCGTAGAGATGAAAACTTTGTGACGAAAAGTTTATGCAGCAATATAAGAACGATTTTTTTTTTTTGATTTTCGAATAAGGATAACTAAATTGCAGCAGCAATAAGGTAGGAAACCAGAACCTGTTGCAATTCACGGGGAGATCAAAGGATGATCCGCGGTGGTGGAGATGATGGCGGAATTCGGTGACGATCTTTTAAGCAATTGTGGGAATTGCTTTGGATGGTTGTAGAGGGTTGATGGATGGCTGTGGAAGGGCAGCAAGACGCCAAGAACGCTGCTCTGATACCAGGTGTTAGAACCCTTGCATATTCTAAACTTGGGGTTGATCTCTTTAGGGGATCGGCCTCCTTGGAACTCTATAGGGGTTCCTCCCTCCAAGTTGCTGCTCAAAGGCTACAGAAAAGATTCATCTATTGCTTATGAAAAGAGAAGGAATACATGGCTATTTATAGGGCTTCTAAACCCTAACTCCTAATAGGACTCCTACTTAAGACTCTTACTTCTAACCAACTCTTAATAGGACTCCTACTCAAGACTCCTATTCCCTTACAACTTCTAATTCTTCTCTAAGAAAAAACCTCCTACATGAATGCCCCTCACAATTAGGACTCTCCTAGCTAGAGTCATAACAGAATGTCCCTCTCAATTAGGACTCTCCTAGCTAGAGTCCTAACATTTTTACATGAATGTCCCTCTCAATTAGGACTCTCCAAGCTAGAGTCCTAACATCGGTCCATCGATAACGCCCTCCCGTCACTCTCTGCCGGTGACATAGCGATGGTGGACCATCTAAGGGGTATCATGTCCTCTTCTTGGGTAATAAAAGAGATGACTAAGGAGTGGATGGTTGGAGCTGAGCTGAGCCCTGCCACCGGGGGTATGGCCATTTGTATATAATGGGTCATTTGTTCATCCCATGTCGTCTGACCGCTGTCTATTCTTGCAGAAATGGTGGACCTACGATCAATGAAGAAGACGGCCAGCACCAGGGTCGTCGAGCCCCCGTCTCGGGATGGGGAGGACTCCAGAGGCGGCAATGTCCCGTTAGACGGGACGCCGAAGAGGGCGCTGGAATCACCGACATCGAAGCACCCTCCTAAGAAAATGAAGATAGCGGTTCGAAAGATGCCGACCAGTCGAGCCACTTGCTCGAGCGCCTCCCTGGCATCACCCGGGGCCCCTGCCCAGGGGGAGGGCTCGACGAGTAAGAAGGGGGAAGGGGTCAGTCGGGTCGTCCGGCAGTGACCCTTCCAGGAGGGGGCCGACATGCCCCTTGCCAGTGCGGGAACTGTGCCACATTTTCTCATGGCCCGAGGGCGAGCAGTTCCAAGCCCGGATCATGGCCGATCTTCCGGCCAAGGAGGCGGGAGCCCCTTATGCCGCCCTAAAGGCCGACAACCGCCCCTGGGGCGATGGGGAAACCGCCCAGGAGTTCGTTCGGGGGGCGCTGCACCCCTTGTTGGCCAAGGACTTGTACTACTCTGACTCGAAGGCACTGGTTGAGCGGGCGGCCAAGTCACTCGTCTGGTTCCTTTGTTGGTGCTAACAATGATTCCCATGCAGAGCCTGTACTACGGAATGGCGTTGATCGATCGGGTCCTCGACGCCGGCCGGGCGATTAGGCATCAAATAGAGCTCAATGACACCCTCTGGAAGGTGAACCTAGAGCTGTGGGCCAAGGGGGGGGGGGTGCGGAGGCGGTTGCTGTAGCCGAAGAGCGCGCCACGACGTTGGAGGAGGAGGTGGCTCGTTTGAAGACTGAGCTAGAAGAAAGTCGATTACACATCCGTTCATTGGATGATGAGTTGCTATCCTTTTCCCAGGATGTTGATGCCGCCAAGGCGATGGCCCGGGCTACCAAGGAGGCACTCGAGGGGGAGTAGCTAGAACTGCCTAGGAAGGTCGAGGAGGCGATCGCCGGGTACAAAGCGTCCGTCGAGTTTGAACGTGGCCTGGTTAGGTCGGGCCGGGTCATGTATGAGTATGGGTATCGGGTGGCCTGTGCTCGTTTCTGGGCAAAATACTCGGACCTGGACCTGGATTCGGACCCGTTTATTGATAACCTGATAGACCAGGATGCCGACATGCCGACGAATGTCCCATTCGATGACAGGTCAGTGACTCCTCCCTCGAGTTAAGGGCTGCACCCCCTCAGCTTTTGAGCCTTGTTTTCCTTTCCCCCACCTTTTTTTTTTTTTTTTTTGTCTGGTCGAGCTTGGGGCCACGTCAGCCGACCGCTACATGTATCGCTTACTCTTCTCCCTAACCGTGGATGCACGGGCTCCCACATCTTCCCTATGTCCCGACCAACCCTTCCCCCCTCAAGGGTAGAATTTTTTTAGGTTCATGGCATTCCATGTTCTCGAGAGGTGACTTCCATCCATAGTTTCGAGTCGGTAGGTTCTTTCTCATACCATGTCGTAGACTCGATATGAGCCTTTCGAGTTGGGTGCAAGTTTTCCCCTTGCTCGGGTCGGGTCGCTTACTTCTGCTCTTGGGACGATAAGGTCACCGACCTAGATCGATCGCGGACGGACCCTTCGGTTGTATATCCGAACGGTCACCTTCTTGTAGGCCAGGGCGCGCAGGTGTGCCTTGGCTCTTCTCTCCTCAAGGAGATCTAGGTTAGCTTGCAGTCCCTCTTCTGAGTACCCTCACTCATAGTTGGAGGTGCGTAAGGTCGGGAATACCATCTCGGGCGGAAGAACCGCCTCGGTCCCGAACGCCAGGCTGAACGGGGACTCCCCCGAGGCGGTTTTGGGAGTTGTTCACATTGCCCACAGGATGCTGGGGAGCTCATCCACCCAGGCCCCATGCGCGCCCGAGATTCTCCTCTTGAGGCCTTCCAGAATTGCTCGATTCATCACCTCGGTCTGACCGTTGGTTTAGGGGTGTGCGACCGAGCTGAACTTCAACTGGATTCCGTATGACTGGCAATAAGCCTTGAATTTAGTGTTGTTGAACTAAGTCCTGATGTCGGCGATGATAGCCTTCGAGATCCCGAACCGGGTGATGATGTTCTTCTATGTGAAATTTTGGACGTGCTTCTCGGTGATGGAGGGCAAGGGTTTGGCTTCGACCCATTTCGTGAAGTAGTTGACCCCGAGTATGAGGAAGCGTCGCTGATCTGACGCCGGAGGGAAAGGCCCGAGGAGATCAAGCCCCCATTGGGCAAAGGGCTAGGCCACATCTATCAGAGTCGGGGGAACTGCCGGCTGGCGTGGCAGTCAAGCGTGTCGCTGGCACTACGGGCACTGTTGTACGTAAGATACAACATCCCAGTGCATGGTCGGCCAATAGTACCCTTGCCGGAGGGTCTTGAAGGCCAAGGTTTGTCCCCTGACGTGCTCCCCACAAATCCCCTCGTGGAGCTTAGCGAGGACGGTTGCAGCCTCCGACGGCGCGAGGCAGCGGAGGAGGGGTTGAGAGAAAGCCCTTCGGTACAATCTTCCGCCGATGACGTAGTACCAAGCTTGGGCTCACCTTAATTGCCTCGCAGTCATCGGATCGTTGGGTTCTTTCCCGCCTGCTTTATAGCGAAGGATCTCCTCTATCCAATTCGGGGGTAGATTCGTTTCGATAACCTCGTGAGTCACTATTGTCGGGGCTGGCACAAACTCCGTGGTTGGGACCGACGCAGGGGTGCAGGTGGAGGCTAACTTGGCCAGCGCGTTGACTTGCTCGTTATGTGTCCGAGGTATTCTGGTGATTGAAAGGCGATTAAAACAGTGGACGAGTCGCTTTACCTCCACTAGATATGATACCATCGTTGGGTCTCGGGCTTCGTAGCTCCTATTGATGTGTCCCGTCACCAGTTGGGAGTCGCTGAAGACTTCAAGATTGTCTACGTGCAACTGTAGAGTGAGGTGTAGACCATAGAGTAGCGCCTCGTACTCAGCTTCAATATTAGTGGCTCGGAACTTCAATTGGAGAGATCTTTCGTAGGTTTCTCCTGACAGGTCCCTGAGGATAATCCCGACCCCGGCCCCCTCGGAGGTGGATGAGCCATCTACGTGCAGCATCCACGTGCCCTGGCTGCTTTGCTGCCCTACAGCCTGGTCCTCGGGTGCTAGCTCAGAGATAAAATCGGCCAGTACCTGAGCTTTAATGGTGGTCCTGGGGAAGTACTGAATGTCAAATTCGCTGAGCTCGACCGACCATCGCAGCACATGACCCGATGTGTCAAAGTTGGAAAGGGTCTGTCGCAGTGGTTGGTTGGTGATTACTTTGATCGTATGGGCTTGGAAGTAGGGCCGCAACTTTCGGGCCATCATGATAAGGGTGAGAGCTAGCTTCTCAATCGGGGAGTATCGTGTCTCGGGCCCTCCAAGGAAATGGCTGATGTAATGCACTGGCTGCTACACCGGTGGTGCCTCCCAAACTAACACCGAGCTGACGACCTATGCCAAGGCCACTAGGTAAAGGCTGAGGGTCTCGCTTGGCTCAGGCGAAGTGAGTCGGGGCAAGCGGGCGACACACTCCTCAATTTTTCAAAGGCCTCTTTGCACTCTAGGGACCAAGTGAAGTCGCCGGCCCGTCACAGAACCCGGAAGAAGGGGAGGCACTTGTCGCCTGAACGCAACATGAACTTGCTGAGCACTGCCAACCTCCCGGCAAGTCGCTGTACCTCTTTGGCCGAGCGGGGGGAGTGCATCTCGGTAATGGTGTGCACCTTCTCTAGGTTGGCATATATTCCCCGTTGGTGAATGATGAAGCCGAGGAACTTCCCCGAGCTGACCCCGAAGACACACTTTGCCGGGTTCAGACGCATGTTGAACTACTTGAGCGTTTGGAACATTTCTGCCAGGTCAGCCAAATGTGTCCCTACAACCTTGTTTTTTACAATCATGTCATCTATGTACACCTCCATGTTCCTCCCGAGCTAGTGTTTGAAAAGTTTATCAACCATTCTTTGGTAGGTCGCACCAACATTCTTTAAGCCGAAGGGCATCACCTTGTAACAATACGCCCCTTGGTTGGTGACGAAGGCAGTGTCTTCTCGGTCTTGGGTCGCCATCCGGATTTGGTTGTAGCCGGAGAATGCATCTAGGAACGTAAGGTGTTTATAGCCTATGGTGGCATCGACTAACTAGTCTATTCTGAGAAGTGGATAGTAGTCCTTGGGACATGCCCGGTTGAGATCGGTGTAATCAATACATATTCTCCAACTTCCATTAGGCTTCTTAACGGGGACTATATTAGACAACCACTAGGGGTATTTAACCTCGGTGATGAACCCGGCCTTTATAAGGCGATCGACCTCGTCTCGGATCACCTTTTGTTGGTCGGGGGTGAACCTCCTTAGTTTCTGTTTTACCGGTCACGCCTCAGGGTCGATGTTAAGCCGGTGTTGCACCACCTCTGAGTTGATCCCAATCATCTCTTCAGGGGACCACACAAATAGGTTAGCATTCTTCCTTAGGAAGTTGATAAGGTGGAGCTGGTCCGCTTCGAGGAGCGCGGTCCCGACCTTGACAGTCTGGTCGGCTCCGCTTTAGTGGGTACCTCGATAAGCGGCTCCGGGGGCTCCAGTGTCACTGGTGGGACGGGTGCTTCACGGGGATCAGAAACTGGGGTTGGGTGCTGCTTCGCTAGGAGAGCAACTACGGTGAGGTAGCATCACTTCGACTCCCTCGGGTCGCTCCGGGCCTCCCCAACCCCAGCCAAGGTTGGGAACTTGATGGTTCTGTGATAGGTGGAGACCACCGCCTGGATCTTGTTGAGGGTCGGGCGACCGAGAATGACATTATAGGCCGAGGGCAAGTCGACTACCATGAAGGTGGTCATTACCATTTTTACCCTCGGTTCCTCCCCGATGGTGATGGGGAGCATTGTGGTCCCGAGCAAGGAGATGGAATCCCCAGTGAACCCTATAAGAGTTGACGCCACAGGGGTAAGATCTCCTTGGGTCAAGTCGAGCCTGTTGAAGGCATCGAAGTAGAGGACATCGGCGGAACTCCCGGTGTCGACCATCACCCTCTTAACTTGGGCGTTGGTGATTTGGATGGAGATTACCAGAGCGTCGATGTGGTGGGAGCGCTCGACCTCTCCTACCCCAAAGGTAATTTTAGGCTCGTGCTCAGGCCGGGTATGCTTCTCTAATGTGCTGCGCGCGTAAGCCTTTCTTGCTGCCGTGCTACTTCCGTCGGCTGTTGGCCCACCAGAGATGACGTTGATCTGTCTCTCGGGGGGTCCTTTGGGGCGTGGAGTCACCTCCCGGGATTTGAGGTAGTGTCCAAGGTGGCCTCTACGGATCAGTGCCTCTATTTGATTTCGGAGGTCGTGGCAGTCCTCCGTGTCATGACCATAGTCCCGGTGGAACCTACAATATTTAGATTGATCTCTACAGGTGGCCTTCATGGGGTGAGGTTGCTGCAAGAGACCCATCTCCTTGATCTAGAGGAAGATCTTGGTGTGGGATGCATTTAAGGGAAGAGGTGGGGGCCTTGGGAGCGGTAGCTCTTGTCGGTTGAGCCCTCAGTGGGGAGGTGTCGGCACCGCCAAGGTCATTCCTCGAGACAGCTCCATCCTTGGCTTCTTGCCCTCCATGTGCCTCCCCACCACTAGAGCCTCGGCGACGATGTACTGGTTGGCACGTTGGAGCATTTCAAAGATGATCGCTGGCGGTTTCTCGATCAATGACCAAAAGAACCTCGAAGGCTTTAGACCCATCAGAAAGGCTTGCAAGATTATAGAAGGGTGAGCATCCGGAAAACCCCGGATCTCGATGGTGAATAGTGCCACGAACTGAGAGAACGACTCATCCTCATGCTGAGATAGTGCAAGCAAGGTGGCCATGGAAGGCCTGGGCTGCATACTGGCGAGGAAGTTTTGCTCAAATTCCTCGGCAAGCTGGTCGAAGGACAAAACTGAAGCTTGGGATAACCGACTGAACCACATCCGTGCCGGCCCCTGCAAAGTGGTCGGAAATGCTTGGCACATCAGCACATCGGGGGCACCATAGAGGGCCATCTGGGCCCAGAATATAGAGACGTGCTCCATGGGATCGGAGCCTCCGTCATATGTTTCCAATGTCGGGAGCCTGAAGTTGAGGGGCACAAGTTTGTCCTATACTTCCTGGGTGAAGGGGGACCCGCCCATAGCGCCCTCGCTGGACTCACTCTACGACCTCCGAAGCTCGTGCTAGAACACGTCCAGGCGCTGATTAACCCGGGACAACTGGGCTCTAAGTGAGTCATCCGTTGAGTCGGACGATATGGTGTCAGGCTCCAGATAAGACAACGTGGCTCAATCGGATACAAGTGTGTTTTGCTTGGGAGGACCCCTTGGGTCTGTCGCTCACCCCGAGGCCTCTCTGATCCCAAGCTGCTCCCCATTCGGGAGTTGCCGGGCTGGATCGGTCGGGGGCGTAGCTAGTTGGACAATTTGAGGAATAATCGGGGCGAGCATCTACATCATGCCCGCCATTGTCTGCACTTGCTTGGTTAGGCTGAGGAATGGCTCGGGTGTCACGGCCGAGGGCCCTGGGGCGAGCCCAGGGGGCAACAGTCCCGGGTTATTGAACAAACGCTAATAGCGATTAGGTATCGAAGCCGGTATCCTTCCGTCCGCAGGGGCGGGGAGGGCTTGACTTTCTGGCTCAACGGAAGGGAGGTCGGTCGGGGGTTCCCTCCCGGGGTGAGTTCCTGCGAGCTGTTCCTATGACATGGGCCCTCATTCTAGCGCCAATATGTTAGTGAACAAAGATACCGTGGCTGATGATTCAACACGATTTGGTCCGCAGGCCGATGTTGGGAACTTCTAGTGGAATGAGTGGGATGATGAGGTGGCTACGCTTCTCGAGCGCTTTGGGCGAGGATTGAGCCGAAAGGGTCGGTTGAGTCCTCGCGAGCGGCTAGGGGTTAGCACTCTAAGGCCAACCGACTTGAGTGTCATTTATGACGAGATGTGTCATTTCGTCCCTGGGGTAGTGGCAATCTTTCTTCATGGGCGCACCCTTGAGATGGGAGGTGCAGGCTGGTGCTGGTTGGGACACGATCCGCTGGTCCACCCTCCTCTGCGCACTGGATGATGATTTCGAGGTGAAGACGCCCGCTGCTCAGTGGCGATCACCTTCCTGCAAAATGGCCTTCGTTGGGTATCTTCCAACTTTGGCCCCTCCGATGAGCAAGTCAGTTTAGTTCGGATTCCCCCATTTTTTCCTTTTTTCCCTTCCCCTTCCTTGGGATCGGATGGGGGTATTTATACCTATGTGCGAGAGTTGGTTGCCCCTCGGTTTGGCGTGGCTGCTGACCTTGTGGGGGCGGGACAACTTATGACAAGATGGCATCCTCAGGGGTGCTTGTGGCGTCAAACGACACTGTCCCAAAAGCAGACGACATTGCCCCGAGCTCTTGGGTTGGTCAAGTTGCATAGTGTATCAGTACGAACTTGACGTGATGTGCACCTCGTGGTTCTGGCAGCGTGTGGCGTTGCGTATTGGGCTGACGGCCTATAGTAGGTTCAGCCCATGGTGGGCTTTATCAGCCCATAGCACACACCCCTTTGACCTAACCCTAGATCAATATAAGGGGGGTGTGGTGGCTGTGTTTTGAGAGGCAGGAGGTTACGTTTTTTAGGATAAAAACTGCAACAACATGGTGATCCTTGCAACACTAAAAAGGAGGAGAAAAAGACAGAAATCCAAGGAGAAAGAAAGGGAAGAAAACAAGGACAACACAGAGAGATTGTTCTCAATCATCCAATAGTATTCTCATCTCAGGTTAGATCAAATATACAGTAGATTCTTACTTTGATTACTTGGGAAGAATTAGGGAGGATTTACATATTGAGCACAGTGACGTGATCCTTATATTCCAGTTATTCTCTTGTGATTGTTGCTAGAGTTTTGGACAAAAGATTGAGATTTATATATTTATTATTATTATAATAAATTATTTCTAGTTTGTCCCGTAATTTTTACGGAGTTTTTCTACGTATATCTTGGTGTTCTATTTGATTATGATTTAATTTAATTTCGCTGCTTATTATGTTCATATACCAAGATTATTTCGTATTATATCTCATTATTGTGTTCGCTGGTGATTGGGTCAAAATATGTCATATTTTGATATATTTCCAAACGGTGATTTCAATCACAAACAGAGGACACAGATGGATATGACTGCTGCAGGAGTTTTCATTCATTTGGTAAGATATAGTATGGTTGGTAAATGCCAGTTTCAGAGAACCAATAGTCGTTGCATTGCAGCATGATTATTCTCTCCGAGAACAAGAAGACGAGGAAGAGTAGACAAGTTCGGAGTGAAAGCAGACCTCGACGAGCGCCAAGATTGGCATGCGCAAGTCATGGCCAAAACTGTAATCACGTCACGGAAGTGTCTTCTATGTTGACCTGTGTGTGATGACAAGATCAGTTTGAGATGCTGCAGGTGCTGATGTCTCTCTGGTACGGTGGGGTCATTTTCCACTGATAAGATCATTGCAGGCACCCACAGAATCATCCTTCTCTCTTTTATTATTGTGATATATAGAGCCAACCAAAAGCTTATATCGGCAGCGGAACTTCCGACGATCATGTTTTTGTCAGGTGAGGTGTATGTTTCTGGTTCTTCAAGTGGCTTAATCGTCGTGTTAGACTTGGAAGGAGTTTGTGTTGCAGCTCCTCTTCTGTGCAACCTCAAAGAATCGACACAGCAATATGCCCATCTAACGATCTTATACTGCACAAACTCCAGATTCCAATTAGCTCTCTAATTTATTAGCATTCCAAATCCACATCTTTCCGTATGCAATGACATATACCCCTAACTACGATCCTAAATCCACGCTGCTATTACACACGGTTGAAGAGCCTGCGCATGCTCAGCAGGGTGCGAACCGGTTCATGAGCATCCAAACGGTGGCTTCCGAGAAGGCCACGCTCTTGATCGCTCCCTTGTCTCCGGCAACATCCTCCTGCTCCTCTCGTCTTAGCCGCGGACGACGAGGGTCTGCTGTCGTAGCACCGCCTCCAGCCTTCTTCTCCCTCAGCTTCGCAAACTCGAACGTCCAGATGTCGACAAGGCTCGACATGGCTCTCTGTCTCTCTCTCTCGCTTCTCCAATACTTTGTGGCCGGTGGCGCAAGCAGACTATATATCGCAGCGAGCCACGGACGCACAGGTGAAGATGCAAGGATGAGATCAGGTAGGAGTTGGACGGTATCGGTGATCCAGGAGGTGCACTGCACACAGAATAGGACTGACTCGCTTTAGGACCAAGAAACAACGGGCTGAAGCATGAACTATATATATATATAAAGCTGCCCATCCCATTTCTTCTTATCATCTTAATTATATCTTTTATAAGGTCTGTTGATGGACTTTGCGAAGTGGGATAACGTGCATGGGATTTAAGATTTGATTTGGAGGCTCCCATAGCTTCACCCTCTCTGTGGGCAAATGGTAAACTTTTCTGGACGTCACCTCACCCGCCAAGTCACTCTCATGTCAATTAGGCAATTGAAGGTGGGGCTTTTTTTTTTTTTAATGTCATGATTCAAAATAATTATCCACCCTAAATTACTAAATAGGGTTACCAATTTTATGTCATATGATTCAAACAATTAATTTAATGTTAAATATTAATCTAAATTCATGCAAACCATTATATAATTTTTCATATCATGATATGAAATTCAAACAACTAATTGAATCTAAAGCATGCATCACAATTTATTTTTTTTCCTTTCTCTTTTACGCCGAAAATCAAAATTTTATGAGATATTATTATTTTTTAAACATTGATAATATATTTCATTTATTTAAAGGAAAAAAAAGGAGAATCGACCTGCAAATAGATTGAAATGAAAAGAGATGTGAGAGGTGTTAGGATCGAGAGCACTAAGAGGGGGGGGGTGAATTAGTGCAGCGGAAATTTTACAGCGATTAAAACCGAAAGCTACGTTCGTTCGATAGAAACTATTATGATGCAAAAGCTGATTCACAGTTTGTATCTAAGTGCAGTTTGCGTCTAAGCGCAGATTGCGTCTAAGCGCAGTTTGCGTCTAAACACAGTTTGCGTCTAAGCGCAGTTTGCGTCTAAACACAGTTTGCGTCTAAACGCAGTTTGCGTCTAAACGCAGTTTGCGTCTAAACGCAGATGACAGTTTGCAGTTCTAAATGAAATCAAGATGTAAACGTAAACTGCACAGAACCTTGTTCGTAAAAGCGCAGAAGACAGTTTGCAGTTGTAAATGAAATCAAAAGACGTAAACGTAAACTGCACAGAACCTTGTTCGTAAAAAAGCGCAGAAGACAGTTTGCAGTTGTAAGTGAAATCAAGACGTAAACGTAAACTGCACAGAACTCATTTGTAAAAGCGCAGAGAGACAGTTTGCAGTTTATAGATGGAATCAAGACGTAAACGTAAACTGCACAGAATTCGTTCGTAAAAGCACAGAGAGCAGTTTGCAGTTTGTAAATGGAATTAAGACGTGAACGTAAACTGCACAGAACTCGTTCGTAAAAGCGCAGAGAGCAGTAGCTATGTAGGAGGTTTGCAGTAATGATAAAGTGCTCAAAATAAACGCAAACCAGAGATTTAGAGTGGTTCGATCAGTCTTGACCTACTCCACTTTTGGCTTCCTCCACCGATGAGGTTACCGACGTCAACTAGAGGCCTTCCTTCAATAGGCGAAGGCCAACTACCCTCTTACAGATTCACTCCTTTTGACGGGCTTAGGAGACAACCCTTACAGATGTTTTCTCTCCTCTCTTCACAACTCAAACTTGAAGAACAGAAGGAGGAGGAAAACTAGCAGTTTTGAGCTCTAAGAACCACTGAAAAGATCAAGATTTCGGGTAAGTTCTTGCTTTCTCAGTGCTGAATGGGTGGGGTATTTATAGGCCCCAACCCAATTCAAATTTGGAGCTCAAAACGATCAAATCCCGGAATTCCGGGATCAGGCGGTTGCACCGCCTGGCAGAGCTCGAAGACTGAGCCCAGGCGGTGCCACCTCTTGATTGAGGCGGTTGCACCTCTCTGCCAGAGCTCGAAGACCGAGCTCAGGCAGTGCCACCTCTCTGTCAGGGAGGTTGCACCGCCTAGTCTAGCTCGAAGACTGAGCTCAAGCGGTGCCACCTCCTGGCTGGGGAGGTTGCACCGCCCAGTCTCGCTGGGAGGCTTAGCCCAGGCGGTGCCACCTCCTGGCCTAGGCGGTTGCACCTCCTGGTGCAATCAGGGTCCGAATGGTTAGCTCCATTCGGCCCAATTTCAATCTTTCAGGGGCCCAATTGCCTCAAGATTAAGCCAATGGGATCACCTCCCATTTTCCAACTTAATCAACGTGCTAACTACGATTAAATCTAAGACAATTTCTGCAGCTTTGCTTCGGTGCGTCAATCGCTTCTTCCGGCAAGTTTCCGGCGAACTTCCGTCGATCATCCGATAAATCCTCGGTGATGCTCCTGCGGACTTCCGGCAAACTCCTGGACTTTGCGACGATCCACTTGGCGAGTTCTGACGAGCTTCGCTTGGCAAGCTTCTGGACTTCTCGGATCTGTTCTCGCAGAACCTCCGACGACCGTTCGAACTTCCGTCGAACTCTCGAACTCCCAACGTGATCATGAACTTGACTCCGGCGCAACTCCTGCTGCTTGTCTAACTTTCATCGTAGTTAATCCTGCACATGTAAACAAAACTTCGATCGAGACAATTAATCCTAAGCAATTAACCAAGTTGTCCGGCATGTCATTGGTCCCTCGACGCTTCGTCCGATTCTTCGGCGCATCGTCCTTTCCTGCGGCCTATTGCCCAATCGGCTAGTTGGCTCCGCAACTCCGATATCCTTGGCACAATACCCGCTCTTCTTGGCCCGATGCCCGAGTCCACGGCCCGAAGCCTTCTGTCGATACGTCGATCGATCCACCGGCCCGACGTCCAATCTTCTGACATGTTCCTCCGGCACAACATGATTTTCCTGCTTTAATTGTCTCATCCTGATCGAGGCACCCTGCGTCACTCAAAACGCAGATTAAATCATAAACATATATCAAGTAGTTTCATCATCAAAATACGAGATTCAACAAGATGATTTCTAATAATGTAAGTTTTTATTTTTTTGATTAATGAAGTTGTGCTTTAGATGTCAAATGTAGAAAATATGTATTAACAGTTGAAATAAAATTTTTAATAAATGTATACTGATTAAGTAAGAGGTACATAATAATAATAATAATAATAATAATAATAATAATAATAATTTTAGTGAAAACCATAAAATTAGAGGTGATTACATCTAACCTTATCATCAGCCTAACCCAAGTCATTGTATTGACGACTTCTATCATTGTATCTAATTAGGGATATATGACTTGTTTAAGTTGTGAGATTAAATCAATACATCTCGGACTAGATATGACTCATGAATTTTGTTATTATACCAATCATCAATCAAAGTCTTGACTTACTTCTTCCGAGATAAAAAGTCTAATTTGATGTGTTACCGTAAGAACAAAGAGATAATATTAGGATCGCCTTCCAATGCGGAGAGATGCCACGGTACCCAAAACAAAAAGGGGGTAGAAAAATATACCACCATCACAATGCTGCAGTAATTGCAGCAGCAATTACTTGTATGAGTGCTGAGGAGAGAGAGATCACCTCCTTCTTTGTCGTGCAATGAATGTGCCAATCCGTTGCGGTTGGATGAGGGAGAGACGCACGACGCTCCATCGCTATGCGGATGCATGAACTGCGAGCGGAATCACCTCCCAGACCACGAGAACTTTGTGCTTCCCCAGGAATGCTTGCTTTATCATCAGATCGACGCAAGAGCATTACGTGAACGCAGAGCCAGCCATGGGCGACGGCAAGCTCCTCAACAGCTTCTTGGCCTTGTCTCTCTTCTTCGCGCTCTGCCCACCTTCCACCGTCTCCCGGGACGCGGTGAGAGATCGGTACGAGGGTTGGATCGCTCGACATGGCCTCACCTACAAGGACAAGAAGGAGAAGGAACAGCGCTTCAAGATCTACCAATCCAACTTCCTAAAGATCAGCAAGTTCAACGCCGAGGACCATGGCTACAAGCTCACTGACAACAGGTTCGCGGACATGACGAACGAGGAATTCAGAGCCAAGCATATGTGCTTGACCGACGACCCACAGACTCCTCCTCCTCCTGTAAAGGTGATCGACTGTATCACCGGCATACAAGTCATGCTGTAGATTTTGCCGCAATCAACTCCGGCTACCTGTCGTCTCAGGTGGAAACGGTGGACATATCGTCGAACAGTTCGCATAGCATGAAAAGTCACGTCCCCGAGCACCTGGATTGGAGGAAAAAGGGAGCCGTCACCGGTGTTAGGAACCAAGGTCAATGCGGTAAGCATCAGGATATGCAACAACTCGTCTGTAGAACTCGTCGATGTTCGTGTTTATGGTGTTCTTGATGCGAGCAGGGTCTTGTTGGGCCTTCTCCGCGGTGGCAGCGATCGAGGGAATCACCTACATCAAGACCGGCAAACTGATTCCGCTGTCAGAGCAAGAGCTGGTGGACTGTGACATCAACGGGAAAAACCATGGTTGCAGTGGAGGGTTCATGCAAAATGCCTTCGAGTTCGTCCGAAGCAACCATGGGTTGACTTCCGAGTCCAAGTACCCTTACAAAGGCTTCCAGGAAGAGTGCAGAGGCAACCAACTCCACGACCATGTCTCCACCATTTCCGGCTACAAAGCCGTGACCGCCAGGAGCGAGCACAGCCTGTTGGAGGCCGTGGCGAAGCAGCCGGTGTCGGTGGCAATAGACGCCGGCGGATTCGGCTTCCAGTTCTACTCGCATGGCATCTTCGACGGCCCCTGTGGGTCGAGTCTCAACCATGGCGTGTTGGCGGTCGGATATGGAACCACGGATAAGGACATGTTCTGGATCGTGAAGAATTCATGGGGTGCAGGTTGGGGAGAAGACGGCTACATCAGGATGAGCCGTGATGTCTTGGACTCCGAAGGCTTATGTGGGATCGCCACGAGAGCCTCTTATCCCACAAAGTAGTATGCCCTCTTCCCATGGCAATAAAATCTGGAAGAAGACCCACCATCGTACTAATATCTTTCTTTGTGTACTCCCATTCATAAACACAAAGCTCAATCTACCACGACAGAGATCTGAGGAGGTGGAGAAGGGACAGCAAATCTTTGGCTGGGATTTCTTTTGTTGGCAGTAGCAAACCTTTTTGCCTATTACAAGCAAAGCTAAAGAAGGATTCCATTCCATCACGACCTCGTTCCCCACAAGAACACTACTCTTCTCGTCGTCACCTTCATATCTCTTACGTTCTCGAACACAACTGCACCGCGAACATCATGTCGTTCTTCCTTCTCTTCTGCGTCGTAACGGCGGCTACGTGCCTTCTCCTTGCCTGTCCCGTCCACACCAACCAGATCGAGTATTGCGGTGATCGCCTTCGCCTCACTTTCTTTCTTACCATTTAAACTGTTTCCAAATCGATTACTCCTTTCTTTCTTTTGGGAGAAGAAGAAGAAAGATTTCCTCATCTACGCTCACGAATCTGTTTGGTTCCGTGTGATCGGATGACATATTTCAGGAATTCCTCTTAAATTGAGATAGATTGTGATCTCTCAAATAATTTTACAGACAAGAAAGCCAGCTACCAGGTGACGGTCAAGGGGGTCGAGATAAATCCCAACCCGATTGCGCGAGGCCAACCTGCTACCTTCAAGATATCAGCAATCACTGGTAAGCTCGACACTGGATTTTACTCGTTCTCCTGTGCTGTTCTCGTGGTGATGAGATACAAAAAGACATGATCTATGAGATAAAGGCTCCTCTCTAATGCAGCAGTGGCATGATCGAGACTTTGAGATTGTGATGCAGGGGGTGACATAAACAAAGGGAAACTGGTGATCGATGTCAAGTATTTTGGCATGCACATCCACCAGGAGACGCTTGACCTCTGCAAAGAGACGTCTTGCCCAGTTTCCACCGGGGACTTCCGGCTATCCCATCAACAGACGCTCCCATCATTCACTCCACCAGTAAGTCAACCTACCTACCTACCTACCTACCTACCTATTTCTGATCTTTAATCTTTGTCGCTGTTACTTGTTTTGTGACAAATGGATTCAGAAGGATCAACCAAGACAACATGTTTCCTTCTTTTTATCTTCTTCCACATCACAGGGTTCATACACACTGATCATGAAGATCCTTGGAGAGGAGGACAAGCAGTTGACATGCTTCAACTTTGATTTCAGCATTGGGTTCACCGAACCAGATTGGATTCTCGTATATTGAATACAAAAACATTGGTGTGCTTGGGCTGTTCTAAGATTTGACCTGGTCAGACATTATGGGTTCGAATCTCATGGTTTTGGATCTTGAAGCAAGTTTGTCGATTCATACATTACATTTCATGTTTGGGATCATTTGTTTCCCCTCCCACCGCCCCCCCCCCCCCCCTTTTTTTGGTTATACTACTAATCGAAATATATGTGCATTAGATATCCGACATGATATAACAATCCGAATTCATATTTGTCATTTCCCATTATTGAATGGCGTATATAGCGATATATTTTTCCAATTTACTTTCAATCCAAGTAATCTTACACATTCATCTTTCGTATTTGCATGCATTTCAATGCCTGGTTTTGGGGGTTCATTTTTTATTCTAAACAAATTTAAGTAAGAGAAAGAAAATTACATCAGGACGAAGATCAATATCCATCCTTGTTTATGATATCAAATAATTTCCAAGCTACGAAAAGCGAAGCTTTCCCACACACACAATGCAGCATTAGCTCAAGATTGGCAGCAAGCAGTTAACGGAAACCAACCATTCACTCCTCATTTATTGCCTCTTTTACTCTCCCATCTTTTTATAAATAAAAATAAAAAAAATGATTTTTCTATAAAGAAACTCTTTTTTTTTCTTTAAAAAATAACTAACTTCAGTTTTTATTTTTATTATTTTTTTCATTTAGTATCGTTTTCTTTTAATATCCTTCGTTGCTTTATATTGCTTTCGTCCCCTCTTCTTTCATTTCCCTTTACGCTCGATTGGCGGATTAAAAATAAAAAAAAAGATTTTTTACATGAAAATCGCGCAAGAAATAAATAAATAAATAAATAATTTTTTCACAACTAAAAATTATTATCACATGTTCAGTGAAATCGACTAATCAAATGGTGGCAGCCAACTTTTATCGCAATTATTTCCGTTTCTTTGTTTCATTCTCTCCGCTACATCGCTCGGTCGGCACCGCCGGCGCCGTACCCTTCCAAAGCTCGCAATCCACTCCTCGTGTCATCTCTTTGACTCCATATCTCATCCTCATCTTTCAACTTCGATCCCCCTTCGCCTCTTCTTCGTCGCCCTAAACCTCTTCCTTCTGCCCCTGGTAGCCAATGGACGGCACGGTCTACCTCGTCCCTTACCGGTGAGTCCCCCCCCTCCGTGGGTACCTTCCTCCCTTCCCCTTCCGTGGCTTCGATCGCTCACTCTCGATTTGCTTCTCGTCAGATGGTGGAGGGCGGCGCGAGCGTCCGATCGGGAATCGGCGGACGGGGCGGAGGGGACCCCGTACGCAGCGGCGCCCGCCGCGTCTTCCTCGGCCGCCTCCGTTGGATCCGATCTCGTCTTCGACCTTCAGCGTCGCGACGACGGCGAGTTGAACCGGGGTGTTGCGGAGGGCGAGGGGGGTTCCGGCCGCTGCTACGCTTTGATCCGGGGCGATATGTGGTCGTTGGCCATCCGATGGTGAGATTGCAAGGCTCGGTTTGAACGGAAGCAGGGTATCCTGTGTCTTTTCTTGATGCTCGATCGAATGCGGTGCTGCTTCATTTGATTTCCCTAATTTCCTTCCTCCTCAACGATCGTTGATGTGTCGTTATCGTTTCTTTACGCTGTTAAAGGCGGAACAAAAAGGGCTACGAGTTGTTGGGGTAGATTAGATAAAGTTGATCTAGGCGTATTATGTTGTTTCGGGCTTTGCCTCTTACTCTCCATCCCCCGTGTTTCCTCTCTAGGCACAATGAACCCAGCTCGAAAATGGAGAACAGTGGAACCTCGTCCTTGTCAGAAGATGCTGCAGATGATGTCTATCCTGTGATGCTCAGGATTTCTGCTGTCCAGGGAACAAATGTTTTGACTGTAAAGATCTGCACGAAGGTCTGTCTTGATATCCCCATTTTTTCTTGACCATCCTGGCATGTTTGTGTATGGCAACATTTCAATTGTTTGTAGATGAAACTAGTTTTACGCCGAGAGAACTCTGTTTCTGATAAAAATGGTCTTTGTTAGATTTCCAAATTTGGCAAGAAATGTTGCCCAATATATCTAAGAATTTCAAGATTTCTGGTAACACAACTGCAAAATGTCTGGTCCTGTGTGATGCTTATCAGATAAAATATTGCAGCTCTCTGCACCTATCACCATTTGTTTCGCAAAATAAGATCACTGAGGTGAAAGACTAGAGAGGCAGAAATGTGAGGTCTTATTTTGTCAAAAACGAAAGTATCAAGACATGCGAACGAGAGACATTTGGTTTTAACGTTTTACTACATGTCTTATACACTCATCATCGTCATTATCAACAAGCAATATCCTTCATTGTATCGCTAGACCTAAAAGCAACATGCGTTGCTTGTCCAAGGCCGGAGTAATTTACTAGTGCTAAACACTAAAATGAAGTTTAAAAAAGTTGCTAATCGATAATCTGTATTTTTTTCCATGCCTTTCAGTGACATTTTTATGCTCTATTGACCTCTTTATGCATTACTGTTTCCATCCTTTTCTTGTTATAAAAGAATTCTAGTTTGCTTGAATACATTACTTTACCAATGTTGATTCATCAGCTAATCTGTTGATTATTAGTCCTCAAATTGGAAGAAGGGATGCTATGACTAAACTATTCAAGTGGGTTAGTTAGACCTAAAAGATTTTGAGCAATTGATTTAGATATGTTGCTTTTTATATGTTCCAAGGAAGACCTTTAAAACTAGAGATACCGACAGAGAGAAAGGAAATGTACTTGGTGAAAATAATTAAAGCATAATGGCCCTTGTACTAATTGAGGTCTTAGCTTTATTCCAGGATGATTACATCTAGTTTGGTCTCTATAGTTGGAAAGATACTTATTGCTGGTTTTTTATTGTATAGGTAACTGATCTAATTTGTGCAAGCTCTAATACATATTTGTCATTCAGGACAACAATAATGAGAATTACAACACGGCGTGCAAGCTGTTCCCTGTTGATTCTGAAGTGGTAAGTTACTGATAGCACTCTGCCAGTAGAAAATCTTGTAATCGCGTATAGTTGCCTTGTTCACTTCAACTTCTGTCTGGACTAGGTCTATATTTGGGATTTTTCTGGACAAATAAATTTTATCATAATGAATGGGTGGAATGGGATGCTTCAGGATGGACGACACCAATTAGAAAATGAGGTAAGTAGGACATGTTTTTCTGCTTCAGTTTTAAAAATGGAGAGTTTCTTGACAAACTGTATTTATGCACTTGTAACATACTTTTACATAGAAATCCTGTTGGTTATATACTAGTTTGTGTTAACTTCTTAACTTACTATTTAATGCTCATCTTTTTTGCCTAAAACAAGAAGTCAAGAAACTGCTCTAAGTAGTTCTCCATTTGCTTCAAACATGTCAAAGGCCAGACACAACTTCATTTCTGGGCAACCTCTAAATTTGTGTGTAGTGCAAATTAAAAGGAAACAACTTTTTTTGTGTCTATAACAGCAAATTTTTGGGGATGATAAATTGTTGATGCCCAAATCGACTTCTTAGTAGAACTGTAATGTAATATGTGAAGTCACTCAGTTAAAAATGAATCTACTTATTCTTATCTATTACTACCATATTGGTCAATCTGCTCTTTGTGCAACAAAAAAAAATCACTTCAGTGTTATACAAATATGTGGAGTAATAGGGATTAGGGTGTCATCATTTGTGAAAAGTAGTTATGCCAAAAGTAGTTAAGACTTCTTAGTAGAACTGTAATGTAATATGTGAAGTCACTCAATGAAAAATGTCTTAACTGGTAAATCTACTTATTCTTAGCTATTACTACCATACTGGTCAATCTGCTCTTTATACAACAACAAAAAAAAATCACTTCAGTGCTTGACAAATATGTGGACTAATAGGGTGTCATCATTTGTGAAAAGTAGTTATGCCAAAATTATAAACGTGATTCAAGGTGGACAAAAATGTGCTTATTTATTCATGAAATGTTTCGATTATGTGTTATAATGACAGATGAAAAATGCATGTTCTCTGGAGTTATTAGCTTTTTGTCAATTACACTTTTGTCATGCGTACATGGGGTTTACCTTTAAGGCTTAAACTAAGGTGCTTTTCTCCTGATGATTTGACATGATATATAATTAATGGTTACCACAACAAGTAGATGGTATTTTTTGTATATCACAGTATAAATAAATATCTAATAGCATGTGGTAAGCAATCTTATATAATATGCACAAAATGTCAAAATTATGCACACGAAAATATTTCTTAATATCTTTCCTCTTGCTCTGTTGCAGATTCTTCTAGAGATTCAAATATATGCCTCATCGGGATCTGTGGCTCATAATCATGAAAGCAAAAAGGATAGGCCAACTGTTCAAAATTCAAAGATGATAGGATCTTCTCATGGTGTTTTATTTATGAGCAATGGAAGCCTAGAAAGTATGGACTTTGATGTTCAGTTAAGTGGAAGCTCCATCAGATCAAATTCTACAGGTCTGACAGGATTGGACAATCTTGGGAATACATGCTTTATGAACAGTGCTATCCAGTGCTTAGCTCACACACCAAAGCTTGTTCGCTATTTCCTTGGAGACTACAGTAAAGAAATAAATCATCACAACCCACTAGGGCTGCATGTAGGTTGACACTCTGATGGCTATTTTCTTTTAATATTTTAGTATCTTCATGAGCTTGTGAAAAAAATATCCTTTCTTATGAAGTTGTTGGCCTTGGTGCAAGTAGGATATTATGTATATAGTCCAAAAACCAGTTAGGACTGTTTTGGTTCACAAGTAAATGAAAAGAAATAAAAGTATGATAGGGATGGATATTCTTTTCTCCTGTTTGGTTCTTCAAGAAAAGGGAGAAGGGTAAATGTCTTGGAAGTGATTGTATAATATGTGGGTGAAGATATCACATGGTGCATATGCAGGGCAACATAGCATATATGATTGCTAATAAGAAATAAAGGAAGGTCTATGAAATGAATATCATAGTAATGTACCATAGATAATAGAATCACGAAACTTGTTTTGCTTGAAGTAATACTTGTAAGAAGAAAATACAGAGTAGTTAACCACATATGTGATCATATCATACTTATGCAGATCACATATGTGCAACAGATTTCACATATATAATAATACTTCATTTTGAGGCCTCATACACTTGTTCAGGGCATCCATATGAGGTTATACACATACAAGGATGCATTAGATAAGAAAATCTAAGACTAATTCTGTACTAGAACTTCTGACCATCCAATTATATTTCCTCAAAAAGGTGTTAATTTTGAATAAAAATTATGTACCTATTGTTTTTCACTCGTATTTTATGTATGAACAAGAAACTGAAAAATCCTCACTTTTTTCTATTTCTATTTTAAAATATTTTTCTATTTTCTTTCACATTTTCAGCATTAAAAGAGCATTTGTTTGAGAGTCACAAGTATTGCCTCTCATTTTCCAGGGTGAGCTTGCTTCAGCATTTGGACAACTGCTGAGGAAGCTGTGGGCTCCAGAAAACACACCGATTGCTCCACATGTTTTCAAAGCAAAGCTTGCTTCTTTTGCCCCACAATTCTATGGATTTAGCCAACATGATTGTCAAGTGAGTAATGTTTTTCATCTGTTATGTGTGTGCTAGAATTAGTCTCTAACTTTTATTCCAAAAATTGGAACTGATCGGAAAGGGATAATTCATTTGTTGACATCCATGGTTTCTCTGCAGGAACTTCTAGCCTTTCTGTTAGATGGGCTTCACGAAGATCTGAACCGTATAAAAAACAAACCTTATTTTGAAATTAAGGATGCATCTGGACGTCCGGATGAAGAAGTAGCAGATGAGTACTGGAGTAATCATTTTGCTCGTAATGACTCCATTATAGTGGACCTTTGTCATGTTAGTATCCATTATTTTGGTGATTTAAAATTCTTTACATATCATGCTTGATGATTCTGAAAAACTGAACATCTTTTCTCCTCAATTCTACCATACAACCAATAGCTTTTCTTTGGCAATAAAACGAAAATTTATGAACTTGTCATAGTTCTACAATAAGACCCATGAAGGTCTTTATACAGAATGGAGGAGAGCTCCAGTGGAAGAGACAATGAATCAGTCCATAGACAACGGATTTTATTAACTCTAGCACATTTAGCGGCCCATTCTGCTGCTTGTTTGCATTCCCAAAAACAGTGGCTAATGGTGTATGAGTGTTAGCTGATGCAGCAGTTATTTAATATCATTGATGGTGTGAGTAATAACAGTTTTATCTTTGTTCAGCAGATCGACAATGGAAGAAGAGTCACTTTCAAGTGTTAGATGAGTAATTTTTCTGGAAATTGCTGCCTTAAGACCTATTTTAATTTGCATGGTCATCAGATTTGCCTTGAATATATTGTTGTCCTTCTGCCTGGCAGTCTCCAAGATGATTTCTGATGATGAACCCCATGCCCCCGTCCTTCAAAAGGGATGCACCGTTAGCGTTGAGCTTCTGCCAACCTGCATTTGGTTTTTGCCATTTGAGACTTATAGAGTTAGTCAGTCTCTTCCCTTCAGATAAAGTGCTTCTAGCATAATAGATAGAATGAGCCAAAGCTTGAGCCCTGGCTCACATAATGTAAGTCTTTTTCCTGTTAAAGTGTGCATCATTCCACAAATTCCAAATGAACCAAGGCTGGTTTGCTATTGCAGCTTTCCCATTCCTAGAATAGTGCCTTCCTTTAATCATTCACCAATGTTCCAGGTAGGTTTATATTGGAATGAGAGTTTGAGGTTTGTTTCCCAAAAATTCCAAATTCTGGTGGAAAAATGGCATTGAAAAAATAGATGATCAATGGTTTTTGGGTGAGAAAGGCAAAGGGAACAAACAAATATTGAACAATAAAATGCAAATGAAGAAAACAGTAAGTAACACGTAAACGTTGATGCAATAGTTTCCAGCAAAAAGTATGAACTCTAGTAATAACTGGGAGCTGCCAAAGACTGAGCCAACCATACCAGTATGATTCAGGTTTGGGGTGCAAGAAATGATATGCACTTGTTGCTGTTGCTTTCCCTAATTGATGATCCTTTCGAATTCATTTATCCTCACAAGGGAACTGAGCAATCTCTATAGCCTTAATGACAGAAATTAAATTAGGTGTGCACATATCCAATAGCAACTGGGTATTCCAGCTATTAGATTGGATTAGCACATTAATCTTAGTATAATATTGAGTTAAGTAGGAATACAATTCAAAGGTATATTAAAATGCCAAGGACATGTAAGAAAACATGTAGAATGTTCATTACCTATTTGTATAAAAAAAATTCTTTAAGGTCATTCATGGCTCGGGTGAACTGTTTCAAACTCCAACTGGATTGATGATATTTAGGAATGTTCCAAAGGTGTACATTACCATATTTAGTGTAAAGAATAGTACTCCATAAGCTACCATCGTCATTAAGATATCGCTGGATTCTGGTAGCTTGTAAAGTAATTCTGAAAAAAGTGATGTCCTGAATGTTAAGACCACCTTGGTCTTTATGTGAGGTGACAGTGTTCCAATTAATAAGATGGAGGCCTTTGGTTTGAGGATTATTTTGCCAAAGAAGATTATTTATTAGTGTTTGAATCTTATGGAGGAAACTATCTTGCAGCCAAGTAACACTGAGAGTGTGTAAAGGAATAGAAGTCGAAACAGATTTAACTAAGACCAATCTGCCAGCTTGTGAAAGATGATTACATTTCCAAATTGCAAGTTTAGCTTTGATTTTATTAAGAGTTTCCACATGAGTCGATTGAGGAATTCTTCTAGGAGCAATAGTTGCACCTATATGCTTAAAAGGAAATGAACCTTCTTTAAATCCAAGGTTAGAACAGATCTAAGTGGATCTTGGAGTAGATTTAGGAAAATAAATCGCAGATTTAGAATGACTGATTTTTTTATTGGTAATTTCCTCATAAATTTTGATGACTCGTTTAATAGTAGTGCAAGACTTAGGATTAGCCCTAAAACAGAGTAAAATGTCACCAACAAACATAATATGAATTATTTTACAATCATAATTGAAACTAAGGGGAGTAAGACTTCGGTTTCTAGTTGCTTGATTTAACAGCTGAGTTAGAATCTGAGCAACTAAAATGTATATATAAGGTGACAATGGATCACCTTGTCTGACCCCACAATGACTGATAAAAGTCTCAGAAATTTCACCATTTATAAGACGAGAATGTGGGTGAAGAAATACAAGCTGTTATCCATTTGATAAATAAAGAAGGGAAATTCATGGAAGAAAGGACATTGATAATAGCAGTCCAAGATAATCTGTCGAAAGTTTTTTCAAGATCTAATTTAACAAGAATAAGAGGGTTCTTGCCTTCAGAGGAATGCATAGTGTGAGCAGCTTCTTGAGCAATCAAAATATTATCATGAATATTTTTACCACGGAGGAAAGACTGCTCAGGACTAATTAATTTCTGAAGGAGAGGTTTCAATCTGTTTGTTAAGACCTTGGCTAGGATTCTATAATTGACATTTGGGAGTGATATAGGGCGGAAGTTATTTACATAGGGAGGGTTTTTAATTTAGGAATAAATGTGAGGAAGGTTTGTGTCCAGGAAGGAGGTATGTAAGCTGCATGGAAGAAATGTAGGAGAATGGTTGATGTTATAAACTAAGGAGGAGAACATTTAAATAAGTTGAATTTTGCTGCCTGTTTATTTTTCTGTATGAACTATGAAAATGTTTTGTGGAACTTAAGCATAATTAGGTTGCATGATTTAGATCACTATATGTTCATGTAAGGCATTTGGACTGTCTTGCATCATCATTATGCTTTCTTTCAGTTACTTTTATTACATTTGGAATGGTTGATGTTTTACAGGGTCAGTACAGATCAACTTTGGTATGTCCAGTTTGCAATAAATCATCAGTTACATTTGACCCATTCATGTATTTATCTTTGCCCCTTCCGTCTACAACAGTGCGGACAATGACTGTTACCGTCTTCAGTACTGATGGTCTCAGCAGGCCATCTTCATATACTGTAAATGTGCCAAAATCCGGTAACTGCAAGGATTTAGTTCAAGCTTTAAGCATTGCTTGTTCACTGAAGCATGATGAGAGCTTGTTAGTTGCTGAGGTATGTTATTTAACATTTTACTGACTCTACTGCTTTGGCAACAGAAATGATGCCTTGGCTAAGAGTTATCTGATATTTCTGTTTGACTTATCTGCCAATAGAAACATTTTGCAGGTTTTCTGCAATCAAGTTATTCGATTCCTTGAGGACCCTTCTGATTCACTTTCCTTGATTAGAGATGGAGATCAGCTTGCAGCATACAGGCTTTCAAAAGATCCTGAAGATCTTCCACTGATTGTGTTTATGCATCAAAGCATGGATGAGTAAGATTGACGTATCACAATTTTTAATGATGGTGAAAAGCCACTTTCATTACTTAAATTTCCGTAACCCTGAAGTTGAATATCAGTCTAAATTCTTCATATTGGTGAAGTCCCAGGTCTTTTAATAATCTGATGCCTATGGAACATGTCCAAAACATTGGATTTATTGTTTGGATCTAGTTGTTGCTTAAACTTCAAATTCATTGCTGATTATGAGATTTTTTTTTTTTGATTGGGCTTAGCTTATGAGATATTTAATTGACACATAAGTTATCACTTCACTGGATTACTGAGCTAGAATGGCCAGTAAGGCTGTTATGAGGCAAGTAGTGCTGGTTGTACTACATCAGTTCTTTTGTTGTAACAACAATCTTAAGACAGCACAGGTAATTTGACTAATGTCAATTTTATGCTGCAAGGAGTATGGGAAATGGTTTATATGCCAACAATCATGCATCCCTTCAAATTGCACAGTCAATACACACGTTTTGGTGTATCTGATACTGTATGGCACTTTAGGTCTTCGTCATGCTTTATTCTCTGTGTAGTTCTTTAAGCTGTGTCCAGTTAAATGTGTGGTCATGTTGAATTCTGCCTTCTTGGTTGTTGTATTGCCATTCATTCTCTCTAACTATTATAGACTTACTTTAGGATAATAATTTTTATTGCTGTTTTGTGATAAACTTCTTTTCCAGGCAATATTTCAATAGCTCGACAGATAAACGTTGGAAGTCATTTGGCGTCCCCCTTATCGCTAGGCTACCAAATGCTAGCACAGGATCCACTATCCTTGACCTGTTCTTGAAGCTCCTTAATCCATTTCTCATTCCAAAAGAATCTTCTTTCGACATTGAGCAAGATAGCAGTAATTCTATTAATGAGATTGCTAAGATAGACGAGGACTCCCATCTCCTGGATTTTGAAAGGACAGAAGAAGGAAAATACTTCCATGATGGATTTCAATTTTATCTCACGGATGAGAACTGTCAGGCGATGCTTTCAAAGATAGAAATGGATGATTCAATTTCCCTCACAGGTTATCAGCGAAAGCTGTATGTGCTTGTCTGTTGGCATGAGAAAACAATGGGACAGTATGATATAGACCTTCTGAATACCTTAACTGAGGTTTATAAGTTTGGACTTTTTGCTAAGCGGCCTCAGGAGTCTGTCTCCCTCTATTCGTGTCTTGAAGCATTTCTGAAGGAGGAACCACTCGGACCAGAAGATATGTGGTCAGTATATTTCTCAGTATCTTTTTTTTTTTGCAAATCACTCCATATCAAGTAGGTAGAACTTACCAGTAGATCTTCTGCATCTAGCAAAGATCTTAAGAAATGCTTAATATATCAGTATATGACTGCTAAAAAACCCTTGAAGTTTGTTCGGTCACAACTAAGTTGAAGTAGGCTGTAGTTTCTAAAGTCAGGGAGAGAATATTTTATATGTTCAAAATTAGGTATGGTTATCAGTGTCTTGCAACTCATTGGATATAAATACATGTTACACGAATTAATGAAGAAAAAAAAAAGACTGATGGCATGTCAATCTTAAGTTGTTTGGAGTGGAACTTGCTAAGGTACATGATATCTGAAAATTTTGAACATCATCATAGTTCTAGAATTTATCTTTTTATTCTGGTAGATAAATCCATGGTATTTGACCACTTCATTGCAGGTATTGTCCAAGTTGCAAAAAACATCAGCAAGCTTGTAAGAAGTTGGACCTTTGGAGGCTGCCAGAGGTTCTCATTATTCATCTAAAGAGATTTTCATATAGTAGGTTCATTAATAACAAGCTGGAGATGTTTGTAGACTTCCCAATCTGTGACCTGGATTTATCAAGCTATATTGCCTGCAAGTCCAGAGGGTCATCCGTTTATCGATTATATGCAGTCAGCAACCACTATGGCAACATGGGAGGTGGTCACTACACTGCATATATTTATGTAAGTTACATGTTTATTCTCTTGGCAGTTAAAGTTCTTGTGTTTGATTTAATGCTGTGATGACATTTACTGAAATGAAACATTGTTCGACAATTGATCAAGAAATATTATGTAGAAAAATAGATGAGAGACAAGATGAAAATGTGCATTTCACATTGAACAATATGTTGTCTGTTTTTGTCAAAATAACAAAAAAGTTGAAACACATCACTTGTGTGGATAAGCACCTATGACTTTTCAATTTCATTATATTTGGTTTTCTGCAGTCTTGTGTGAGAACTTCCCAGATCTCATTGCATCTAAAAAAAAATCTACTTTCGTTTTAAACATTAAAGATGCAAATTTAATAATTTTGTTGATACTGAGTTTCTTCTGTAGCATGAAGGTGAGAGGTGTTGGTATGATTTTGATGATCAGCATGTTCTTCCTATATCTGAGGACATCATAAAGTCATCTGCTGCATATGTGCTCTTCTACCAGAGGGTCCAAACCAGCAGCTCAGATGCCTAAGCTATATTTGCGTAATTTTACTGGCCTTGAGTTGGCTGCTCTGGAGAATGGACATTGTGAAACCAGACGAGGCATATCCCACACAAGAAGCATGTCTTTTGTTGGCATGCCTACTCAGGTCCATCATCAGGGAAGCTGAAGGAACATGCTTGGAGAAAGGGACTGGTAAAGCCTCAATAGCAAGATATATGATATGAAGGGCAGCAATATTCTGTAAAGCTTCATGTGGTTTGCAAGTAATTCGAAGTGCACATATTGCTGCCATCATTCACCACCAGTTTGAGAAAAATATCCTTCATCCCACATATTTCAGGGGAAGGCTCATTTTGTACTTTTCCTGATGCATATCAAATGGAGTTTTGGTTATTCCTGATTTGATTCCCTTAAATATGGTTTCAAAGATGCCAGTGTATTCAGGCTTTTGGCAAATTCTGTTTGGATTTGATCGTATCATTGTAAAGCTAGATTCTTGTGCTCATGAAAAAGAAAAGGAAGATATCTAATGTTAGTAATGTTTTAAGGGCTTTGGCCTGCTGAAGTAATAATAGCTATCATTCCAATAATGAGGCATGCTTATTTAAATTGCTGCAATTTTGGTTCAATTGTACTAACGGGGGGAGTATTTTGGTAGGCACTTGATTTCCTGCTCCAGTGCTCTGGGTCTCGGACAGTAACTCCAAGCCTGGAACGCCGAATCCTTCCGCGGCCATGAAATAGTGAGCTCTTGCCATGCTTTTGGATTATGTTTGTAATCGGTTTTTCTCTGTTAAAGCATCGAATAAAGGAAGCTGGTGCACACTTGTTATTCGTAGTGGTCTCTGGAAAATTAATCTTGATGGTTGAATTCAGGGATAATATTTACATTGCATTGTATGACTCTAGTTGTCTTCGTCACCCTCCTGTGTCTGTGTTCGTAGCATGTCCTTTTACTCAGATATCTACTCCGACAGTGATGGTTCCACGCCCAATGTACCCATCCATCGGTTGCTGCAACACACATCGCCCTTTCTTCTTGAGGCCAAACAAGGCATCGGATTCCTCGAAATCAGATGGTGCATTGAGCTCTCTCTTTCGTGGGAACACCTGAAGTCCCAGTAAGGCTAGAAAAACGAAGATACAAAGTGGCATGATGATTCTGCTGTCCCTCAGTTTGTCTCTGCCCCATCCACAGCAACACATGTTGGAGTTTGTGCTCACCCGATTCTCTCGGTAATGAGACAGACATTGTAGTGGTTGAGTGTTTGAATGGAAGGAATTATTATTATTAATTTTAATTTTGGTTTTAATTGCAGTAATATCTCCCAGTGGCATGAAGCAGCAGAGAAGAAACCAGGAGATGAGATAAAAGGTTGGCTTCATCTCGGCCCTATCTTTGAGAAAGGGACAAGAACTGTGTCCGCAATCTAACGTGTACCATCTCTGAGGTCATGTCATTGTAGAGTCTTCTTATTAAAGAACAAGAAAGTAGCTTTCCAGCATTGGAATCTCGCACTCCTCACTGCCAACTATACCGTACTGGAGTTATGTTGAAGTGCGTCCA
Source organism: Musa acuminata AAA Group (assembly GCF_036884655.1). Taxonomy (NCBI): domain Eukaryota; kingdom Viridiplantae; phylum Streptophyta; class Magnoliopsida; order Zingiberales; family Musaceae; genus Musa; species Musa acuminata. The sequence continues at coordinate 29,684,885 of NC_088340.1, forward strand.
GAGACTGCAAGGTGCGCCAAATAAATTTTGTCTATTCTGATTTTTAGTAGCATAAAGTGGTTTAAGATGATTCAGGTGCAACTTACTTACTAGTGATAGATTACAACAAATTAATTAAGCGAACTTTTCTTTTTTTTCTGACTGTGAATAATTATTATGTTCTTCATGCATAGGAACAATGTCAACCCAACAATTAATTGATCCGGAGAAGGAAGCAAAATGGTTATTGATTTGAAGCGTAAAGAACAAGGTCAGTGAACTGCTGCACCTATTTTTCTCAATGATCGCGACAAGCTTGTGGAGCCAAACCCTCCAATCTGATACGACATCTCATGGGTTGAAGCGTATTCGTGTGAACGATACAAGGTTATTGTTGATTTCTATCTCCTTTCTTCTTCGTTTCCTCGACTTGGGTGCATTCTCATGCTGAGGGTGTACTGCTTATGAAGTCTCAGACATTGAATCCAATTCTCCTCCTCTAAATGGATTACTTTTCATCCCATCCCATGTTCCATCTTATAGCATGTTCTGTTTCTTTTTTGAGCATAATACTCCTAGAAAGAGTTTCTACAAATCCTTAAAGAACTTTTAATTTTTGTTATTGAAGGTGTTGGTGTCATATATAATCTTTTATAAAAAAAAATTATGGGTGATCCTTTGGTTTTCTTGTTTGGTGCCTCTTTTCGCTCTAATACCCTAAATGTCATCATCTTTGTTTTGTCATCTTCGCCCTATTTTCTTTTCTTCTCTCTTCTTCGTGCTTTGATTTTCTTTTCTTCTTTTCTTTCCTATTTATATTCTGATTTTTTGTTTCTTCTCATCTATTCTGACTTTCTTTTATTGAGACATCTATAGCAAGACAAAAGCAAGAAAACAATAGGCATCGCAAAGAGGAGGCTTTCGTGAGAAACATTTAGGTTATTAAAGAAATATGAGCATCAAATGAGAAATGTAAAATTATCTTCGGAAAAACTATTGCATATAATTAAGGGTTTTTCAATTTTCAGATATTGTTGTATTAATATATGTATCCAATCTTTTCGTAGGACTCACGATTTGTGACAACTTCTTCATCCACCGTTCAAAAAATAATTCAGAAAATAAATGTGGTAAAATAATATAGTAAAGTCAAGATTAATCTTCTGAAATGTTAAAACTAAGAGAGAGAGAGAGAGAAGAACACACTCCCATCCACTCATTTCAGTCAATCATTACATTGATTGTACTTCTTCTACCTTGTTTTCCACATTCCCATGGCACATCCCATTCAACCTGAGAAATGTTTGGCTGGGCTTACGTTCCCGTACAACTCCTCCTCCCTTTTATTCATCCCCCCCCCTCCTTTACCCGTGACTTCCATCTTGCAATTAATATGATGCCATCGCTCTTATCTGTTCTACTTCTCATCCTCTTCTCTCTTCCGCTCTTTCCATCATCTCTCTTCCACCCTTAGCCTACATATCCCCGACTTCTCAATTCCCTCTGTCGTCGGAGATGTCGTCCGGCCATGTCTTGCCCGATCAAGTTTGCTACGTCGGTTGCAGCTTCTGCAACACTGTTCTAGTGGTATATTCTGCACAGCCTCCCTCCCTCTCGCTCTCTTCGCTTTTCTTTACCTTCTCACCCATCATCATATTACCTACCCAAAGCAGCTCTACTGAGATGAGAGATATCAGTGTATGTCTATGTATGTATCAACTTTGCTTCATCTTTAAGGGAGATTTATCGACTAAATTACAACCAGATGCAGTAAACTTTCAGGATGGTCATCATGATCTGAGGACCCAAGTTTTAGGGTATAAACGATCAAGAGTTTGTTCTTGTCCTTTTTTAGCCCTGCCAGAAGGAATATATTCGACATGAACATGTGGGGTCTCCGGTGCAGCCAAACCTTTCTACACCCTAATCTCTGAGAAGAGCTCTTCTGCGAGATCTCATAGTGCAGGTGACTCCATGCATGCGCATGTTACATGTCCTTCACCATGGGAGCTGTTGCAGTAAGCATGAAACCAATTGAGCCCATCATTTAGCCATGAAACTTGACACTCTTCTTCATCAGATTCTTTGATCCTAAATCTCTAAGCGATCTGAAACCCTAGTTCACTGCAAAGCTCCCAAAACTAGCATGGTTGCTTGGGCTGGCTTTGTCACGACTCCAAGGAGAAGCTGGATCTGAAACCCTAGTTCTCTCTTTTCTTCTGCTTCTCTCTTCATTTCTTACAGCGAGTGTTCTTCAGAACCAGCACCGAGTACCGATTGCTATCTCGTGTCTTGTGCATTTTGTTCAGAGAAAAGTAATGCACGAATGTAACATAATTAGTGCAAACCAATGACCTCCTCGGTGACTACAAATCTAGTACTTGACACACACACACACACACACACTCTCTCTCTCTTCGTTGTCCCAAAGCCAAAGAGAAAAGTGTGCTTATTGTTCATCTCATGGATTCCTTCTCTTCTTACTTCAGGTTAATGTCCCTCACGACAACTCATTCAACATTGTCACGGTAAGATGTGGCCTTTGTGCTAATATCCTGTATGTGAATCTTGAAGCCTTGCTTGGAAAACTCCCACTTCAGAATCTTCAGGTTAACACACCCCTACTTTGGCTTAAGATTTCTTCATGATTTGCACAGTACTTCGTGTTCTTTTGCACCCACAATTTGTTCTTATTTACTTGTTTATAGATCTGTGCAGAATTGCATCCGTTAATTATTTAGTGTATGCAAAAGCAACTTTTTTTTTGCTTATTATGTTTATAGATCTTTGTGATTTAGCCTTTTTTTCGACGCTGCGATTCATCCAAAAACCTTAAGTTGGCCACTTCAAGGCTGATAAAGGAAGGAGTGCTAGAAAAACTCATGACGTGCGGCAAATGTTGGATCAATGAAGATTCACTGATGACATATTGTGTTTCGACTGCAATCGGTTCATCGAAAGCTTGAGATGATAACTTGTTGCAAGATTTAACTGTTTATAGCTCAACATCAATTGAAATAGGGGTAGATATGCAAACACTTGGAGAAAAAGGATCGATCTCCTTGGACATGAACAATGGACATGAACAACGTTTTTCTCTTCTCATCAAGAAAACCTGCAGTCTAGACAATTCATCTGTGATGCTCCTTGGACATGAACAATGTTTTCTCTTCTCATCAAGTAGCACCCAAGAATTATTTCATCTCAAATGTCAGCACAAAGATAACATCTCCCATATGTATATGGTGATGATGAACTTTTTATTTTTTACTCTTAATTCACTGAAAACAAAGTGCAGAGTCATAACCTTGGATCTCAACACCTTCACATGGATTCCGGATCTTCTTCCACCCGCAACAGGCTATCAGTGATGAGCTCGATGGATTTCGTTCAACAACAAATGCAGCTGATCCATCGTAAGCCTTTCTGCGACACCACATTCTATGCATACACACGCAAAAGTTCATAAATTCAAATTTGTCCCCTCAAATTCTTCTTCTTCTTCTTCTTCTTCTTCCTGGAAACAACCATTCGTGTCTGATTCCTTTCATCTTCCTGGAAGCGTCGACCGAGAAGCGACGTGCTCCTTCTGCCTATAACAGATTCATCAAGTAAGTTCCTCGACCTAAATAAAGTTGGATTACGTATTGCTATCATCAGTGATATCGAGAACTTTTCTTACGCAGGGAGGAGATTCGGCGGCTGAAGGCGAAAAATCCCAACATTAGCCACAAGGAAGCTTTCAGCACGGCAGCAAAAAATGTAAGCATTACTAGTGTTGCTGAGAATTAAGCCACAAATGATGAAGATTTAATTAGCAGAAAGTAAAGATATATGCTAGACGAATTGGTCCTCTATATGAAAATGATAAGATAAACCCTTAGCTTAAATTTACAGCCCATTTTCACTTTAAATTTGCTGCAAAGTGTTGCTTATCAGACATGAGAGGATTATATCAGAGAGAGTGCAGAATGGAAGCTGCGAGCTGAGCACTTGGGCTTGAAGGAATCAACGATTAGAGTATGTTTTCCGACCAAGAAGGCTTTAATTGGATGGGTCACTTCGACTTCGTCATCCATTCGACCTCTCTTCATCTTCATCATTGCCATCACTTTGATCCCATCTGCCTCGTGTCTCGCCCCGTTCGATCTCATCCTCCACCTCCTCCATCACGATCTACTCCACCATCGCCTCCGCTTCCATCATCATCTTTCCTTCTCCTCCATCATAGTTGCCCACTTTACGTTTCCAGGATTAAAGCCCTCCTCGATCCGCTGCCTCCACTCAGCCATCACCATCACCGCAATGCTTCCTCTTCCTCCTCTTTTTGCACGTGAGTAGGTTGGAACAGATGGAAGCAATGCTTCCTCTTCCTCCTCTTCCTCCTGTTTTTGCACGTGAGTAGGTTGGAACAGATGGAACAGATGGAAGCCATCACCATCACCGCAATGCTTCCTCTTCCTCCTGTTTTTGCACGCTGAATACTCATCCATCCTCGAACAAATCAGTAGAATCCATATTTCCGGTAGGCATCGACCGAAGACGACATGGTTGAATCATCAAGGCGATATGTGAATGAATGAAGCTGCAGAGCTAATCTCACAATCTACAATGATTCATTCGGTGAACTATTGCAAATCTAGGACATGGATATACGGTGCTCGGATCGCTAACGCATATTTATCGGAGGATTGTAGTTAAGGAAGGATCTATTCCTCGAGTGCGTAGCATACCGACTTGCTTGCTATTTAGGTCTTGATTAATCTTGATGGTTGGTCTCCAAAATTTCACCTACATTGTCAAATAGAGGATGACTGGATAGACAGGACCAGTTCGTGATAGATAGCCTTTTATCTCTTGATGCAACGAGCTCTTCCACATCATGAGACCAGGCGTCGGTGTCTTCAAGTTCCTTAGCCATAACTGTTCTACATCTTTAACGGTTGTGATTCATGCAGCTTTCTGTCAACTTGCAGTGGGCACACTTCCCCGAGATCCATTTCGGGCTATCCATCAAGGGGAACAAGCAAGTTTAGCTTCAAGGTCGATAACGCTGCCTGCCTGCCTGCTTGCCCAACCGAGTCACGATGGTTCTCATGTCTGTTCTTGAACGGTGTATGTCTCTCGTATGGTTTGGTCTAAATGGATTGTTTGTTCCACCATGAATCAGAGTACTAAGAGATGTTGTATCATTTAAATCACCCTTTTCTCTTTAATTAGCATGCTAGGCCGTCATGTTTCCATGTGCAAAACATTGTTGATACGTCTCACCGTACTAATCAGACGCTTAGATGTCAGGAGGAAGTTCAAGAGACAGGGATGAAGGTGGGCATCTCCTGGACCCTGGTCACTGACCGAGAGAACATTTACCTCGGAAAGATTTCCATGATCAAACAGAACAGAAGCTTTTCCTTCTTGCTTAAACACAGGTAAGAAGCAAAAGGAAGGATGCGCTAACATTGCAATCAATGGTGGAAAGAGTTGGGAGAGGAAAGAGACATAATTAGGCAGGAATATTGCAGGTCTGGTCGAGAACTGCCATCCTTGCCCTGTGGAGTGCACAGTTGAGTAGAAACAAACCGCTAAGAACAACAAGGAAGAGAAGTGTTAAGATATCAATCGGTGTCGGACGCTGACAACACGAAAAGGAGAATCCAATGAGAGAAACGTTGTTGTTGTTGTTGTTAGTCCAACGAACTGTCACTTCAGACAGCTTCCAGCAGTCAAAATCACGAGAGAATCTATCCCTTCCCAAATAATTACTTGGGCTCAAGAACAAGTCTGAGTTGGGGCTGTGCTCTGCATCACAGTTTGTCTGCCTCTCATCAGCCCTCAGATCGAAGTAAACAAGCAATGAAGGGGACGGACTCATGATCGTCTCAAGGCTCATGTGGCTGATCATGAGTAAACTGATGATCATCCTCGAAACGACTGCTACCACACAACCATTTCGACTCGATGACAAACTGTCTCTTGTTTCGCATCAAAAGAGACGGTATTGAGCTTGCCCAGAAATAGAACAGCACTACCAACAAAAGGAAGCTCTCACAAGCTGCCACATTGCTCGTGCATGAGTGCATGGTTTGACCAGGTGCACAACAACAACTGATCCACGTCTAGTGCGCATCTATCTGCCATGCACACTTCTCGTCCAGGACGGCTGAGGACGAGAGGAGGCAGAGCCACTTCAACCCCTGCAATGAGTGCGTGTGGCGGACGACAGTTCGTCCGCCATTGCCATCCGCATGTTGCTGCAAGGTTAGCTTTGATCTCCAGTTGATTCGTGGTGGCCGCCACTGCATGCCAATGTCGAAGGCAACCTACTTTCCGCCTCACATGGATACCTACGTGACACGTGCATCGTATACCTCTTTGGCTACATAAAATACTGCCTATTCCAAACACACACATTCCATCAATCACCTTCTCTTTTCTCTCTCTCTCTCTCTCTCTCTCTCTCTCTATATATATATATATATATATACACATGTCACCTCTCACCTGCAGACGTCTCTCTCTCTCTCTCTCTCTCTCTCTCTCTCTGTCTCGGGAATGGAGGCAACGATGCGTTAGGAATGAGATTACACAGTTGCCAGCTCATAATCCAGATTCCATAAGTAATTTTTGAGATCCAACATATCGTGTGATTTCTTTGGAATTAGTCAATTTTCATGCCACGTAGTAATTTTGAGATCAAACATATTTTGTGATTTTCTTGGAATGGTCAAATTTCATGCCACGTAGGAATATTTGGGCACCCTAGTAATTTCTGTGTGGCGAAGGATCTTTTTGGTCATTCGACAACTTTACGTTAGTACTAATTGAGGATGGAGATTACAATTTATAATTCCATTCTTATTATTTACCAACTAATATTAAGAATTTTAAATATTCTTAAGTTATCTTGGGATATATATATATATATATATATATATATATATATATATCCCCAATTTATAATTTAATTTTAATAATTATTTTATTTATTATCTGTCTTTTTTTATTTTTAATTTTATTTTCTCCACCTCCTCTCGAAGATGATGATGCAAAATGATAGATGATGAAACGAAAAGAATACAAATTAAGGAAGAGAAAATGAGAAATAATTTCTAATATTTTTTATAATTATATTTAAAAATTATTTTTTAGGTTAATTATATTAACATAAAAATATGTTATATTTTAGACCTTTGTAAATTTGTCCAGTAAACTATGTTAGCGGTGATAGAGGAGGACGGGGTATGAGAAAAGAAAAAAAGAAAAAAAATAAGAGGGATTTGTATCGAAGATTATTAGTCTTAACTATTAATCTCCCCGATCTCTGGAGGCATTTCCGTAATACTCGGAACCGATGTGGAGCGACAACCACCGTTTTCCTCGTTTCCGATTTCGTCCAACCTTACGGCCATTTTGTTTCGTTATTTGTTCCGTTTTTTGGGCAAAAACAGGGGACCATTAGGGGCATTATCGTCACTCAAGAATCGGATTCAAGTTCGCCTCCTCCGTTCCGTTTCCTCGTCTTTATTGCACCGTGCCGTTTCTCTCTCTCTCTCTTTCTCTCTCTCTCTCTCTCTCCTCCCAAAAAAAGCGAACAAGATTGGCTAAGAGAGGGAGATCGAAGACGAGAAAGAAGATTGATAAGATAGGAGGAGAAGAGAAAAAGGGATGGATGATTGATGCCATTTCGCGTCGGATTCCTTTTGAACCCTTCGGTTGGCCCTCTCAAATATCTGCCCTTTCTGATGCAGTTTTTATTCGGTCCTCTCTGCGTATCGTGAAGCCCTAGAATCGATTCTTTAGGGTTTCTTTCTTGTCGTCTAAATCTTCTTGACCTTGGGATACGGTGGTTTAGATACTCGAGTCGAGACGCATTCGTCTGTCTTGTTCTGGAAATGGGGTATCCGTTTCTTGGTTTTGAGGGTTCTTAGGGTTTCTAATTTGCGGGGATGGTAGATCGGAGTGATACCTGCGATATCATTGTTGTGGAATCTTGTTCTTTGATTCATGTGGAGCTTCTTTCTCTCTTCTTTCTTCCCCTTATTATGCCATGAAAGAAAGATGGTTAGATTCAAATCTTATGATGAAAGTGGACGCTGCAACCAAACTTGATTTATTGGTAGCATTTTATGCTGTAGCCTTGGAAATTCTTGATGTAGATACCTTGCAAAAGATTGTTATGATTCTGATGTTATTTTTTTTGTTTGTGCCCTTCTTCGAATATGCAATTTGAACAGTAACACTGATTACAAGGTTTTGTTTGGTTAAAATTCTGATTCAACCTTTTGGTGTTATTTTATTCATCTTTTACCCATGTTAACGATACCAATACGACTACTCTTGTGCAAGTTCTGCCAAGATGTGTAGCATGACTATGTATTAATATATCCATGGTATTCAATCATTGGAGTTTCATACTTGAACCATAGTCAATTACTTCATCTTATCATGTTTGAAGGTAATTGGAATAAAGACGTTGATCATGATATATCACTCCTTTTTCTTTCTGGGTCATGTTGACACTGAATTGGTATATCATATTAAAATACTATAGCGTGGCATTTGCCAAACCAGAAATGATAGGTAGGCGGGACTTTATAGGAAGTTGGTAGAGACTTGATTCCAGGAATGAATTGCTAGTCCATCTACTCCAACATGTTGTCGTTGGAGTATGAATTTATATAGCCACCCTATTGATGGTGTAAATAACTAGATTTTTGCTGCTGCTTGTTTGGGATTCCAAAGGACCTTACTTATTTTGTATCAGTGCTTCACGGGAGGCTTTTGTAATGTTGAGAAGTATTTTCTACAAGTGATAAGACCTCACAGTAAATTTAGTAGCATATCTTTATTCTTCTCTTTTTTAATGGACTTAATGTGCTTTGTCCTCTTTTCAGATTCTCTTTTGATGAGGTAGTTCCAGCCAAATTGTCTATGGCATCAATGTTTAGTGAATTGCTTCTACAATTAGTAAAGAGAGACTGTATTAGAAGCAGTGGCAGGGCTTGATCTTTTCTCTGCCAATCTATAATCTAGACAAGCAAATATCTCTGCTTTGCAAACGAATTGTGGATTAACGCATTTAACAAAGATGAGAAAGTGGATTGTTATGAGAAAAAAAAAAAGAAGTTATAACCAAATGCCTTCTGTGGGAATCATGTAATCCTAATTTCTTACTTTATCAAAATTTAGAAATATTCTTTTTTCTTTCCTCCTCGCTTAATAATCAGATAGGTGTTATTGGGCATGTGGACAGTAAACATTTGAAACATTTTCTCCATGATTCTTCAATGATTCAGCTGCTTAGGATGATGGTGTTTTACTGAATATTAATGTGGACATGGGGGTTATTGGAGTCAGATCTCGCCCTACTTGCGGATGCTTTCCTGGTAGCAGGTTGAACTGGTTTACCATTACAACACTAAAGTTTCAAAAGAATGACTTGAGTTATTCATGTTGTTTACGCTGCTCAATTTATTCAAAGGTGTAAAAGTGGTACATGAATTTCTTTTGGAAGGGCATTCTGTTAGCCTTTTTTTGGTACTATTAGGTTTTCCATCAACTATTAATGTAGACCTTTTTAACAGTGGAAAAGTGCCATATTTAAGGTTGATTTATTGCTTTTTTATATGTTTTCCACAAATTCACTGAAGTTGCCATCAATTGCATATAACTATTAAGTGCCATGTTTTCTTTATAGATTGAAGACTTACTAGTTAAGAGTTATCTTAAATTTACATGGCATTGTTTTGCATTCAGTTGCAGGTCTTAGGATGATGAAATTTACTGTGCCTTTTTCTGTTCTCACAAGTACAAGTTTTGATAAAGGAGGATTTTCTTTTCTGAGACATACAAGATGACCAACTTTAAGCTGGGAAAGAAGCAAATTCATGCAAGTTCATCTTCTGGTTTTCAGTCGGAAAGGATGGATGAATCACCTTCTTTACCTATGGATTCCAAGTCTTTCAATCCAAAGAAACAGGTTCAACCTCCGTCTAAAGAAAAATTGCCACATGGAAAATCTTCTCTTATACTTCCAAACAGTGACATAGATGAACTACTGGAGTGTCCTGTCTGCAGCAATGCAATGTTTCCACCTATTCAGCAGGTTTGTTTGAGTATTGGCTTGCATATATACTAATGCATAAAAGGCTCCCTTGTCTGATTTTCTCATCATTAATCTATTTGTTTTCCATCCAACAAAATTCTATCACTTGGGCATTCTTTCTTATTATATTGAAGAGATGGCATATCGTTATTTGCACATTTTTGCCACAAGTATAACCATCAGATATTTGCTCTTCATATGTGAGTACACATTTTCTGTCTAGCATGCATACATTATGCAGCTTGAGAAAATGTTGGTTTTTTACAGGATCTCATATGTTATTCATACCTTAGGTTTCTCTGGTAAGTGTAAATTTTATTACGTTAAAGGGTTATAGAGGGGCTATGTATGGGGGAATCAGGCTCAGTTGTGTTACTCATTTGGCCTTCTGTTGTGCCGTGAACCATTATTTCATGCTTTTCTTTCCTGTGCTTCTTCAGGATTCAAGTCTGCTTGCAGATGCTTTTTTTTGGATCAATCTTATTCTTTTTGTTTATTTCTTTCAGTGTCCGAGTGGGCACACACTGTGCTTCTCCTGCAAAAACAAAGTGAACAACAAATGCCCAATTTGCCGAAAGGAAATCGGCAACATACGGTGCTTGGCACTGGAAAAGCTTGCTGTATCCCTCCACCTCCCCTGTGCATACCATCATCTGGGCTGTGAAGAAATGTTTCCCTATTACAGCAAGTTGCAGCATGAAACACGGTGTATTTACCGGCCTTACACATGCCCGCATCCAGGCTCTGATTGTCCCTTCACCAGCGACAGTCTTGCTCTTCTATCACATTTGAGGGAACGCCACAAAGTGGACCTTCAAGCAGGATGCACTTTCAACCACCGTTACGTGAAACAGGATCCATGTTCAGTTGACAGTTGTTCATGGACACTAACGGTAAGCTCAGCTTTTTGTTCAGTACAAATCAATTTTACCTATCCTTCAGATTTACAGAGATGTGACTGCCTGATACACTGATAGGCAAATCAGTTGAAAGTGTGCATCGGTTTCGTGGCATGCTGCTTAGTTTATAACTTCTTAGTTGGCTTATTTGTTTCTAACTTCTTAGTTGGGATTTATGGCTTTTTGTTGTCATCATTGTCTTGGTGTGCTGATTGATTGTGATGTCTACCCTTGGTGCTTTTGGTTGGTAGCTTTTCAATTGCTTCGGCCAGTACTTCTGTCTCCATTTTGAAGCCTTCCTGCTTGGATGTGAACCGGTGTACATGGCATTCCTCCGTTTCATGGGCGAGGAGTCGGAAGCAAGGAGGTACAACTATTGCCTTGAAGTTGGAGGCCACGGGCGAAAGCTGAGATGGCAGGGCGTGCCGCGAAGCATCAGGACTCACCACAGGATGGTCCGCGACAGTCATGATGGCCTCATAGTTCACCGGAGCCTGGCCCTATACTTCTCAGGTGGCGACCAGAAGGAGTTGAAGCTTAGAGTTTCTGGCAGGATTTGGAGGGAGATGTGAGAAAGAAAGGCCCAGGAAATCTCGTCATTTTGTAAAGATTTTTCTTTTTCTGTGAGCTTTTTCTTCGTCTCCCGCCGACTGGTGTAATTTGCAGAAATATAACACAATTCTCTGCTTCAGGCATTTTGCTATTTGATTTGGTTAATCTCATTTATCACATTAAATATTATTAGTTCAGTTTTGGATGTGATTTCAAATAAAATGTATCATGGCCAACTTGGATGGATCGTCATCCAAAAGATAAATTCATCAAACGAAAACGGAAACACGTGGGGCTAATTACATTATATTTTATAGTTAGATTTAAAAAAATTATATTAAAAATTTTATAATTATGAAAGTGAAATATTTAACTTCAATTATCCTATTATCGTCAGTTAAAAAATAATTTTAATTGTGGTGACGAATGATGATATCGTGAGTGACTATTATGGTGATGGTTAATGACAATGACACGATGGTTGACATTGCTAATATCGATTCAAACATCAACGCATCGAAGGAGGAAGAGGAGGTAAGTAAGGCATTTGCGTTGGCATCACACTGCTTTACGTCTCTTCCTCCGTCGATATCGCTTTGCATCTATGTTGGTACTATAAGCATAAAAAATTAAAATATGCTATATTAAATATAGAAATAATCTTTTATACTAGGATTGAAATCAAATACTTAGATCTGGTTTAACGACGCATACTCTTTGATGCTATCTGTTCAGAGATCTTTGTTTGATCTGCAAGGCACTATATTTAATCCAAGATCACTGTCAATCTGTAAAGAGAAACTAATCCTTTCTCCTCTCTTCCTATCCTTTCACGACGTGCACACGTTCATTCCCTAGAGGTCCTGTCTATTTATAAGCGAGAGCAGATAGTCTAGAATAAGATATTAAGAAATTTTCTCCCATCAAGGTTATCTCCTAAAAAATCTACTTTAAATGGACTTCTATTCTATTGGCTAAAATATTTCATCAAAATCCAATTAGTTATATTATATATATCTTATCCAATTATAAGGACCACAAAATCTAATATTCTCTCTTGGACCATTAATTGATAAGATATAAAAGAGATATTCAAAATCAAAATAAACAAAACAAAAATTGTTTGAAAATAATTTTACCTAATTTGGATTCTAAAGAATTTTGAAAAGTATTTTATACATGACCATGAATTTTAAAACAAGCCAATAAGTCCAATAAATACAATAATACTATATAAAGTTTAACTATCAATGTGAGTCATAGCGGTTGTATTTCATCAATGTCATACTCTCTTCTATGTACTACAATATTGTTAGTCTTTCCTAATATAGTCCATAATGACCCTAGTAATTTGTCTTGTCAAGTCAATCTTATTTTGTAATTATATTCAATCGATATATGCATAAACATAAATATAAATAGGATAGCAGAAACAAATAACTTTAATTAAGCAAGAAGAATGTCAATAATAGCATCCACATAAATATGCATCACTATATCTTTTATGACTTGGTTATAAGCCCCATTCTAAGAACATGTTTTTTAAATATTTTACATTGTAAGACTTTTGTCAATGAATCAACAATTATCGTAGTGGTGCTCAGATTCTCAATTGACACTTGATGTTTTTGGATTCTTTATCTAACCACCAAGTACTTTATCTTAATATGCTTGGAATCACTAGAGTATTTGCCATTCTTAGAGAAGAAAACTACTATGGTGTTATCACAAAATATCTTCAACGGCTTGACAATTGAGTCGACCACACCAAGTCCTGAAATGAAATTTCACAGCCATAAAACTTGCTTTGTGGCCTCAAAGCATGCCACAAATTCAGCTTCCATTGTTGATGATGCAATAAGCGATTGCTTTACACTTTTCCAAGAAATTGCCCCACTAGCTAACATGAATATAAATCCTGAAGTGGACTTCCTACTGTCGAGGCAATTTACAAAATCAGCATCTGAATATCTTATCATTTCAAACTGATTTGTTCTCTTATATGTGAGCATATAATCTTTTATCCCTTGCAGATATCTCATTACTTTCATTGCAGCTTTCCAATGTTCCATTCTTGGGTTGCTTTGGTATCTTCCCAATATTGCAATTACAAAACTGATATATGGTCTTGTATAGGTTTGAGCATATAAAAGACTTCCAACTGCGCACCCATAAGAAATATTCTTCATTTGATTCTTTTCTAAGTCATTTTACGAGCACTGGTTTTGGCTGAATTTTTCACCTCTGGTAATAGGTATATCATTGACTGAGCAAAGCTGCATATTAAATCTCTCTAAGATATAATTAATATATTCTTTCTGAGATAATCCTAATAATCCTTGAAATCTATCCCTGAATATCTCAATACCAATAACATAGGCTGCCTTATTCATATCAACCATATTAAAGTTCTTGTTGAGAAATATCTTAGTTTCGTGCAACAAACCAAGATCACTACTGACAAGTAAAATATCATCCACATATAAGACCAATATAATAAACTTGGTCCTACTTACCTTAAGATATATACATTGATCAATAATGTTTTCCTTAAATCCGAAGGAAGTAATGGTATTATGAAACTTTATATACCATTGTCTATAAGCTTGTTTGAGGTCATAAATGGATTTCTTAAGTTTACAAGCCCAACATTCTTTTCCCTTTTCTATGAATTCTTTAGGTTGTTCCATATAGATTTCCTCATTCAGATCCCCATTCAGAAATACAGTTTTCACATCCATATGATGTAACTCAAGATCATAATGAGCTACTAATGTCATGACGATTCTCAACGAGTCCTTTCTAGAAACCGGAGAAAAAGTCTCGTTATAGTCAATGCCTTCTTTATGAGAAAAACCTTTGGCCACAAGTCTGGTTTTATATCATTCGATATTGCCCGTTGAGTCGTATTTTGTCTTAAAGACCTATTTACAATCGACTCTTTTACAATTATTGGGAAATTCAATGAGTTCCTAGACACCATTCTGGACCATTGATTTGAACTCTTCTTTCATTGCATCATACCATTTTTCAGAATCGTTACTTTCTATGGCTTGTGAAAATGATAAGGGGTCTCTTTTTATTCCTATATCATTATCTGATTCTTGTAGATATATCACATAATCATCAGAAATAGCATATTTTCTTTTCCTTTGAGATCTTTTCAAATCTGCAAATTGTGATTGTTCTACAAGATCATTAGTGGCGATATCAATATCATGTGAGAGTTCTTCGATGTTATTTTGTTGTTCACCTTCATCAATACTCTCATTGATTTGAGGAAAAATAATTTCTTGAATAGGAAATGATATGGGAGAATTAATCTGAATCTCCTCAATATCAAAATTAATTCTCCGAGATTTTTCACTCCCACTGATTTTGTCATTTTATAGGAATTTTACATTACCAGATTCTGTTATCCTCATACTATGATTAGGGCAATAAAATCTGTATCCCTTGGAATTTTTTGGATAACCAATAAAATATCCTAAAATAGTTCTTAGATCCAATTTCTTTTCATGTGGATTAAATACTCTTATCTCTGCAGGACATCCCCAAATATGTAAATATCTCAAACTGGGCTTCCTACTAGTCCATAACTCAAATGGAGTTGATGGAACTGACTTACTAGAAACCATGTTTAAAATGTACATAGCTGTCCTAAGAGTTTCTCCCCACATCGACTCAAGTACAGAGGAATAACTCATCATGCTCCTAACAATATCCATAAGAGTATGATTTCACCTTTCAGCAACACCATTTTGTTGTGGCACACGTGGTAATACATATTGAGCACAAATACCCCGCTATTCTAGGAATTTAGCAAAATGACCAATATTCTGACCAGATCCATCATATCTATCATAAAATTCACCACCTCTGTCTGATAATTTTAACTTTTCTATTTAATTATCTCTCAACCTCATTTATGTACACATCAAGAGTATCAATGACTTGAGACTTTTCATGTATTAGATAAACATAACTATATCTGGATAGGACATCTATAAATGTGATGAAATACTTTTCTCCACTAAAATAAGGAATATAGAGTGGTATATCAGTATGAATAATCTCAAGGAGTTATTTACTTCTTGTGGCATTTTTTTTATATGTTTAGTTTGCTTTCCCTTAATACAATCTATACAAACATCAATATCAGTGGAGTCTAAATGTTTCAAAATATTATCCTTCACTAATCTTTCAATTCTTTCCTTAGAGATATGCCCCAATCGTCTATGCCTCGCTAATGTCCCAAGCGACGCGCTTCAAACAGGCGCCGCCTGGGCGCTCGCCTGAGCCCAGGCGCTGGGCGCTTCGAGCAAGCGCTTGGGTAAACCAAGTGACCGAACCAGGATTTTAGGTCTGGTTCGGTTGTTAGTTGGTTCAATCGAACCAACTAAACCGATATAACCCTTACCCAACCCTAACCCGCTATCGCTGTCGCTCTCGATCTCGCTGCTCGTCGCTCCTGCTCCCGCTGCCGCTGCTCGTCGTTGTCACTGCTCATGCCTCCCGCGAGCCCTCCCGCTGCTCGCGCCTCCCGTGAGCCCTCCCGCGAGCCTTCCCTCTGCTCGCGACTCCCGCTGCTCGCGCCTCCCACGAGCCCTCCAGCTGCTCGCGCCTCCCGCTGCTCGCGACTCCCGCGAGCCCTCTCGCTGCTCGCGCCTCCCGCGAGCCCTCCCACGAGCCTTCCCTCTGCTCGTGACTCCCGCGAGCCCTCCCACTGCTCGCGCCTCCCGCTGCTCGCGCCTCCCTCTCTCTTTCCCTTTCCCGCCGTCGCTCGCCGTTGCTTCCTCGTTTCTTCGTCAGGCTCAGTATACAGTATGCTCTTAATATTAAGTTTATTTGAATTTTGAAATGATTAATTTTCAATACTGTTAATAGATTAATAATATATTATTTTGATTTTAATGTTTTTAATTTTTATTTATTTGAAATTATTGTTAGGTTTCAACATAAATGACAAGTGTAGAGAGCAACTCAATAGAGTCTCTAATGGTATAAAAAAAAGATCCTGCATGGAATTATAATTATTTGAAGGATCCGAAAGATCATAATGCAGTGACTTGCATATTTTGCAATAAGATTATCAGATGTGGTATTTTTCTTGCAAAACAACATCTAGTAGGAAATTTCAAGAATGCAGCAGTTTGCAAAAAATATTCACCTGAGGTAAAAGAAGAGTTGTTGAGTTATATGAATGAAAAGAAGACACAAAAGAATGAATCTTACAGGAATTTACTAGAAGACAATGTTGAACATCTCAGGGATGAAGAAGAAGATTATTCTATGAATATTAACCCAAGTGAAAAAAGAGTATACGACAAAAAGGGAAAAGAAGTTATGAGTACTAAGAAAGGTAAAAAAGGACCGATGGATCTATATATGCTTCAAGGATTCCAGAAACAACAAGGGCAAGCAGGAGGCTCAAAATTTAGACAAACAAATATAAGTGATGCTTGTGATAAAGAAATAAGAGGAAGAACAATTCAGCACATTGCTCGCTTCTTCTATTAGGCTGGTCTTCCCCTTAGTACAACTCGTTTAGATAGTTTTAAGGATATGATTGAAGCTATTGGAAGATATGGTGCAGGATTAAAACCTCCAAGTTATTATGAGATGCGAGTTCCATTGCTGCAAAAAGAGTTGAATTATACAAATGACTTACTAAAGGGTCATAAAGAATCATGGGCAACACATGGTTGCTCTATTATGTCAGATGTTTGGACTGACAGGAGGCGTAGGAGTATAATTAATTTTATGGTTAATTATTCTTTAGGGACTATGTTTGTAAAGTCAATAGATGCTTCATCTTTTGTAAAATCTGGAGACAAGATATATGATTTACTTGTAAACTTCGTGGAAGAAATTGGAGAACAAAATATCGTTCAAATCATAACCGACAATGGAAGCAACTATGTTTTAGCTGGTAATATTCATCTTTTGATTTTGTTAATTATTTTATCTTCAATTAAGTGTGTTAAACTCTTAAGTCTTATCATTTTTGTTATCCTTTATCTCAGGTAAATTGCTTGAATCAAAAAGACAACACTTGTATTGGACTCCATGTGCAGCACATTGTATTGATTTAATGTTGGAGGTTATTGGAAAGATCTTAGAAATCAAGAAAACCTTAGAAAGGATAATTTTTGTTGTTGGATTTCTTTATAATCACATTGGGGCTTTGAATATGATGAGAGAATTTACAGGGAATAAAGAATTAGTGAGACATAGTGTTACCTGATTTGCTACTTCATTCTTGACATTACAGAACGTGCATCGTCAAAAACATACTCTGAGAAATATGTTTACCTCTGAGAAATGGGTGACAAGCAAATGGGCAAAAGAAGCAAAAGGCAAGAGGGCTGTTGATATCATCTTAATGCCATCCTTTTGGAATTTTGTAGTTTATATATTAAAGGTAATGGGCCCTCTTGTTCGAGTCCTTCGGTTGGTGGATAATGAAAATAAGCCTGCAATGGGATATATTTATGAGGCTATGGATAGAGCAAAGGAGATGATTAAAAGATCTTTTAATGAAAATGAAGAAAAATATGAGAAAATTTTTACAATCATTAACGAAAGATGGAATTGTCAACTTCATCGTCCCTTACATGCAGTAGGATATTATTTGAACCCTGAATTCTTTCATAAGATTAAATCTGTTGGATTTGATGCAGAAGTTATGGGTGGGTTATATCAGTGCGTTGCAAGATTAGTTCCCAGCCTTGAGGTTCAAGATAAGATTATTCATGAATTATCTTTATATAAAAATGCTGAAGGTCTTTTTGGAATTCCAATTGCCGTTCGATCCAGGACAACTACCTCTCCAGGTATTAATAATTTGATATAATTAATTTCATATATATTATGTTACTATATTATTACTAATAATAACATAAATTTTACAACTGAATGGTGGAGTCTATTTGGAAATTCCACCCCGAACTTACAGAAATTTGCTATCAAAGTACTTAGTTTGACATGTAGTGCTTCGGGTTGTGAGCGAAACTGGAGTGTCTTTGAGCATGTAAGTATTACTAAATATTTTTATTTTAATTAATTTATTTATTTAGATATATGTATTAATATATTTTTAAATTATATGACATGACAGATTCACTCGAAGAGAAGAAATCGGTTAGAACATCAACGATTGCACGATCTTATTTACGTAAAGTATAATCAAGCTTTGAAGACTCGTCATGATTTGAAAAATAGATTTGATTCAATCTCATTGCAAGATATTAATGATTCAAATAAGTGGTTAGTAGGAGAAATGGGTGCTAACTTGCAAGATGCTGAAGACGAGCTTGTATTTGAAGATGATAGATTGACATGGGGAGATGTGGCAAGAGCTTCAGGTGCTGGAGAATTAGCAACATATACAAAAAAATGTCAAAGAGAAAAATGAGTGCAAAAGTATCAAGCTCGGCTCTTGCTATTGTTGAAGACATAGAGAATGAAACATATCTTGATGAAGATGAAGGAATCGAAGGACAAGAGGAAGAAGACGAATTCAATGAAGATGATTTGTATGAAAATGACGATAATATTGATTATGACGAATGACTTTAATGTAAAATTTTATTGTTTTGAATTTTGAAACTTTTTGTTAATGTGACATTGTGATTTTGTATCTTAGATTTTCTTAATTTAATAGAATATTTTTATTTAAAATTTTAAATAATTATATTTATTAATTAGATTATATATTTTTATATTTTAGCGCCTCGCTTCGCTCGGGCGAGCGCCTAGCGCCTCGGGCGTTTTTGGACCTTGGCGTCTTTTGGCGCCTAGCGCTTTTTAAATCACTAGGGTATACAACCTTAAACTACAAGAATATCCAAAATAGTATCATCCTACCCCATCACATAATTATTTGAATTAGATTCTCCTTTGAGATTATCTAAATCTCCTAATTATATGTACTATTATGAATATTATTTCCTTAATGTCATTTATGACTGATTCCTTAATATTATTTTATAAATCATTGGTCTAGGTCACTTTGGTGGCTATAAGACTAATACAATAATATAAAATATGATTTAAAATATCCTATAAATGATAAAACTTTTATTGTAATTCACATCATAAAAGCTTATCATCCCAAGCCACTTTGGCAGCTATAAGTCAGATAAAACTTAGGGAGATGAATTACAAATAATATTCATCAAATTTCTTTAATTTATGCTAAGTAGTTCAATAATAGAATAATTGTTGAATCTCGGATTTTGATGATAAAGTCAATTGTAATTTATTTGATCTAATCTATATGTTGAGAAAAGTATGCAGGATTAACTACGATAGTAGTAAGACATAAAGCAGGTGTTGTGCCAGAGTCAAGATCGAGATCACGTTGGGAGTTCGAGAGTTCATTGGAAGTCTGGACGTTTTGTCACGGACAAACTTCTAAACAAGATGTTTGATGTAATGCTCATGTATGTCCGTGTCTTTTGGCATGTTCATGCCTTGTACAACACGTAGAGGGGCGGCCGAAGGCTTAATAGTCCCATTTTAGTTGGGTTGGTAGCCTCTTTAGGCTTGTAAATAAAGGTTGTGTCATGTGGACACGTGTGAGAGATTTTCGGTCTGTAATGGATCATTTTACCCTTTGTTGTGCCACTATTCAGAGCTTGTAAAGTCTGTTTGTAATTTGCATTGTCTATGAAGTATTTTTCGGAGATGTTTGCTTGTGGATCCCGATTGAGGCGTTCTCTCTAACCCGTTCTCTCTTTTGTTGGTCCTAAGGGACAATGGGAGGCTTCGGGGAGGCTGACCTTTGCGGACGGACACGCAAGGGTGCCGCACGACTTAGGCAAATCCAGCTAAGTCCGTGACAGATGGTATCAGAGCGGGACAAGCACTCATAGAAACACTTAGCATGCAAACGTGGGGGACCTAGCGGGGCTGCGTTGAGGGCAGTCAGCACACGCACGACCGTTTGGGGGAAAACGGGCATGGAGATGTAGGGAAAAGGAGTTGCTCGGAGGAGCAGGCATCTGAGATTGACATTTAGAGGAATGGCCAACCCTTCGCGCAAGAGGCACCACGAGAACAGACAAGCTTGGAAGAATGTGGAGCGCACAAAGGTTGGGATGGCTGAGTTTGAGCTACGGCTCAACGTTGACAACTATACTTGATGGTGCTCAAGACAAGCGAGGCGCTTGGTAATTGATGAGACCATCTAAGGTAGAATGAGTTGCTCAACGACCAAAAGAGTTATGCAAAGCTCACAGAGGTGAGGGGAATTGCTAACTCGAAGAATTTGGTACTCATGCATGGGCTTGTATGCGGACGATGGAATGTTCGTGGCCATCGCACGGCGACCGAAACTCGGCGCCATGGAGCATTGAAACTTTCTCTTCGGCATGTGAAGGATACGTTCGTAGGAGGCTGAAGTGTGCAACGAGTTCAGCATGTTGCTAGGCCTTGAGGGGTGCAGTGGGGGCTGTATTGACGGGGAGTCGCAATCTAGCAAGTGCGTTTGTAGGAGGCAGAACAATGCACAGTCTGTTCAGCAGATCGGAGTAGTCCAAGGGGATGGTGGTCTCCGAAACGAAGAGAGATATTGCTCCAACGGGATAGTTATCCAGGAGGGATAAGTCCCGGCTCTCCAGAGGGAGAATCATGTGGGACGAACCTCACATGTTGAGGAGGAGTACCTCAACAAACAACAACTCCACGAAGCTCGATAGACTGAGCAAGCGGCGAGGAGTCGTCGTATGATCTCGCTTGAGAGAATGCATTGGTGGATGCATTGCGAGATCAAGTGGGGGAGCGACCCAAAGCAACTTAAATGAAGGCACACTTGGAGTCGATGTGGAGATCGGACTCAAGGGAGGGCTGACCCGTGGAATGGTGGGCGCGAGGGCCACCATCAACTCAATGTGAAAACGAGGAGCGGAGTAACTTGGGTATAACTTGGCGAAGTACCCAAGCCGCATGAAGGGAGCTAGCATAGAAGTTGGAACATGGAGCAGAGGCACAATGCTTTTCTTAGACAGAGGTCAAGGACATGAACTCTTGTAGAGGCAAGAGTAGGATCATGTTGTTCCATGGGTCATTCTTTCTAACGGAGCAGACTCATCTTGCATGGTGCCAAAGACGAAGGGAGCTTCTGGGCACATGCACCTTATCTCGGAGAAGCATTTGATGGAGGAACTAAGGCAACTCAATTTGCGGAGGCGAAATTGGGTTCAGAAGGCCTTAGCACGGGGCAAGAGGACTCAGAAGTGGGTACTCTTGAAGAATATACCACAGTGTTGCCATTCAAGTTGCCATGAAAGAAGCAGTGCGCAGCGGAGATTGTGCTGGTAGGGGCAGAGGCCCAGGATCCAGACAATGGTGCATAAATTACAATGAAGTCGGTGGACTTCGGGAGCTACTAGGCGACGGACTGTCCTAGAGCGGTGCTTCATATAGGTGTGACCCAAGAGTGGGTGGATGAAGGTCGATTGCCAAAGGAGTGAACAAAATCGAAGGTGGAGGAGTCCCTGCGATGTATTGGCAGAGGCCACACATATGGAGGGTTCACCATTCGAGTTTATTCCACAAGGATCAGAATGTAATGGAGATGTCACCAGGAGGCGACATGGTGCAGCGGATCGTGGTGGAACAGTTCGTGGCAATGCGATACACACGACATAATCCCGGGAGGGACTAGATCATATGGAGGTATGATCGGGAGCTACTGGGAGCTCCACTTCGGTGAACAACACGACGACAAGAAGGGCTATGGATTCAAGGAGTGAAGGCCATGGTACCGCAGAGGCGGGTCTTCCGTGCGTGCATCGAATTTTGCATCGGATGAAAACCTTGGTCATCAGCATATGGGGGCTGGGTTCCACCAAGGGAAAAGTTCGAATGCAAGTACTAGTGAGTTCCATGGGAGGAACTTGATCATGCAGAGGTATGATCGAAGCAGTTGGAGAATTGGACTGCTCCAGAGCTCATATTCGCTTAAGGGAGCCCGGCAAGTCAGAGGACAAGGCCGAGTAAGCGAACGTTGCTACCAAGGAAGCTAAGGAGAACAGAATCGGTGCAAACCCTACAACGTGATGGCAGAGGCCATGCATGGGAGTTACAGTCTGTCTTTCCATCGACCAAACAGACTGCTTGGGGAACACAGAGGTGTTGAAGTAGGGGGTCGAAAGGGGTGAGGAAGCGATGACGAGTCCAGAGGGACTTAGCTACCCAAAATCAAGCATCAGTTAGAATGGAGGTGGACTCAGAGGAGTGCCACGGAGACATATCTACTGATCGTGAAGAAACGAGATGAAGATGCGAGGCGACGGATAGTAGGGCCATGGGCATGGCAGCGCCATGGTACCGCAGAGGCGGGACTTCCATGAAAGTCATTGATCCCTTGCTCTCATGGAGGGAGAGCGCTTGGTCGTGAAAGGGGCCAAGGAGGTGGAGAATGCAGAGGCAATCTCCAAGTACCAAGACAAGGCTGAAGGGCAGAGGCCGAAAAACTTCGTAAGACCGGTGTCAATGTGCTTCTCATCAAAGATAGCTGAAAGTTAAGGACTTCGGGTCATGCAAGAGTGCATAACCAAGGAATGAAGCAGGCAGTACGCGGTGCTGTACCTTTGCTACTCAGAGGAGTAGGTGGCAGGGTTGATGGAGAAGACGGTACAATCCCAGAGGCGACCAAACCTATGAGAGAATTACTCCAAGTTGGGGTGAAAACTTCTTGCATTCTAGAAGTTCAATGGCATTGAGAAGGTGAATCACAGTAACTAACTCAACGCAAGGAGTGCAAACACTTCAAGTGCTTCAGAAGTGTGAGCAAAGAACAGGCGAAGGCCAGTAACCAGCTCGATGCATGAAGTACAACCTCAAGGAGGCGGGCGAAGTCAAGTAACCTTTGCCTTCTCAACTCTTAAGAGAATGGGCGAAACCGAGTACCCCAATTCTCTTATCTATCCAGCAGAGGAGCTCTGCACAAGTTCAAAGACCCTTTGAAGATAATGGAAGACAATAGTTGTCAAATCCTCACCAATGGTGATCAGTGCTACTGAGAGTAGATTGTCCGCTTCATTTCCCAATGAAATGCCAATCGAAAGCGGAAGTGATGCGAACCTACTTGGATGTGACAACTAAGTGAAAGAAGAGTCAGTGAGCAAATTTTATGGAGGAAGGACCCAAAACATCAGAAGTTTGCGAGATGATGCTCATTAAAGCTCCAACAAGCATCCACCCAGTTCAAGCAGCATGAGGCATTTGAGAGACTAGCACAGTAAGGATGGTCTTTTCCTTCATTTAGGGGATCCGCAAGAATCAATAAGGATCAACACAACTCAGCCAACCCCACACCAGAGTTAGAGTCATTGGTGAGTTGAAGCAGCATGACGGATCAAAGGTTCGACTACTCAAAAACAGTAGTGGAGAGCAGCTAGGAGCCAAGAGGCGCATTGTAGCTAGAGTAGAAGATTGAAGACTCAGCAAAGGCGAGGAGTTGCAGTGTCGACAAAGGCTTCAACGAGGACGTCGAAGGAATAAGTGGGGGAGAATGTCACGGACAAACTTCTAAACAAGATGTTTGATGTAATGCTCATGTATGTCCGTGTCTTTTGGCATGTTTATGCCTTGTACAACACGTAGAGGGGCGGCCGAAGGCTTAATAGTCCCATTTTAGTTGGGTTGGTGGCCTCTTTAGGCTTGTAAATAAAGGTTGTGTCATGTGGACACGTGTGAGAGATTTTCGGTCTGTAATGAACCATTTTACCCTTTGTTGTGCCACTGTTCAGAGCTTGTAAAGTCTGTTTGTAATTTGCATTGTCTATGAAGTGTTTTTCGGAGATGTTTGCTTGTGGATCCCGATTGAGGCGTTCTCTCTAACCCGTTCTCTCTTTTGTTGGTCCTAAGGGATAATGGGAGGCTTCGGGGAGGCTGACCTTTGCGGACGAACACGCAAGGGTACCGCACGACTTAGGCAAATCCAGCTAAGTCCGTGACAGTTTGTCGGAAGTTCTACCAGAACCAACTGAGAAGTCCAGGAGCTTGCCAAAGAAGCTCATCGGAACTTACCAAGAAGATCATCGTAAAGTCCAGGAGCTTGCTGGGAGTCCGCTGGAGCATTGTCGAGAGTTCATCGGATGTTTGCCGGAAGAGCAATTGACACACCAGAACAAGAAGTGTTGTGATCATGTCTTAATTATTATAGTTAAAGCATAAATTAAGTTAGGATTGGGAGGTAATCCTGCTAACTTAATTAGGGGCCAAATGGGCCCTTAATAGGGCTGATTTAGGTCGGATTGAATAGCCCAATCAGCCCTTGAAAACATGGCCGATGATGGCACCGCCTAGAAGGTCATGAAGTTTAGCTCCATGTATGAAATGTCATAAAGTAAAAACTTGCTACTCAAAGAAACCTTAGAAAAATTTGAGGTTGGTAGCAAGTCCTTGAACATGATCCTTGCCAATAAGGGTCACGTTCATAAAAGAAGTGGAATCAGATTTGTGAGTATCTCTCACTAAAATCCAACCACCTTTGTTAAAGGCCCTATCTTGCATATTTCACCCCAAAACAAATGCAACTTTTGTTGTAAACTTGGACATGTAGCTTATCATTGTCCATTTAAGAAGTGTATTTCACACAAATTGATTTGGGTTCCTAAAGGAACCATAAAGAATTCCATGCAAAATGATAAGCTAAGCCAATCGATTTTGAAGGCACCCAAGGTCAAATGAGTACCTAAAAATCATCCTCTTTTGTAGAAACATATACCATCATAAGCTAGGAGTAAGAGATGATACCTTGATAATGGATGCTCAAAGCATATGACCGGAGATCCATCTCAATTCTCTAAGCTCACTAGCCTAGACGAAGAATATGTCACATTCGAAGACAACAACAAGGGTAAAATCATTGACAAAGGAACTATAGGTAAAACATCTAACTTTTTTATTAAAGATGTGTTATTAGTTGATGGCTTAAAGCATAACCTTTTGAGCATTAGTCAATTGTGTGATAAAGGATATATTGTTAAATTTGAATCTAATGCTTGTATTATAGAAAAACCATATAAAAACATATATGATTGCTCTAAAACAAAATAATGTATACAATATCGACATTAATGATCTTTGTAATGAAATATATTTTTTGATTTTAAATGACGATGCTTAGCTTTGACATAGGAGATTAGGTCATGCTAGCATGAAGCTAATCTCTTAAATTTCATCTGAGGAACTTGTAAGAGGAATTCATCATATCAAGTTCATCAAAGATAATATGTATGATGCATCTCAACTAGGAAAACAAATAAAAGGTAGCTTCAAACCTAAGAACCAAGTAAGCACCTCTAGACCATTGCAATTGATCCATATGAATTTGTTCGGACCAATTTCTACATCAAGCCTAGGAGGTAGCAAATATGCATTTGTCATCGTGGATGATTATAGTAGATGTACATGGACTTATTTTTTGACACATAAAAGTTAATGCTTTAGGTATTTCTTCAAGTTTTGTAAACTTGTTCAAAATGAAAAAGGTTTTATGATTTCGTCAATTCGAAGTAATCACAGTGGTGAATTTTAAAATTATGATTTCCAAGAATTTTGTGAATCTAATAAATACAACTACAACTTCTCTACTCCAAGAAATCCTCAACAAAATGGAGTAGTAGAAAAAAAGAATAGAAACTTATAAGAAATGGTTAGAACTATGTTAAACGAATATAGCATACCTAAATATTTTTGGGCCGAAGCCGTAAATATGATGTGCTATGTTATGAATAGGGTTATAGTAAGACCACTACTTTCCAAGACTCTTTATGAGTTATGGAACAACAAAAAACCCAACATTTCACACTTTAAAGTTTTCGGATGTAAATGTTTTATTTTAAATAAAAAAATATCTTAGGTAAATTTGATGCAAAATCCGATGAAGACATTTTTCTTGGCTATTTTTTTGTTTCTAAAGCATTTCGTATCTTTAACAAAAGAACTTTGATTATAGAAGAATCTATTCATGTTGTTTTTAATAAAATTTTCGAAGTTAAGAAAAATGATTTTGATGATGATCTTAATTTTGATACTTTGAATTTAAATGATTCCCCTTCTCCATCTAGCAACTCGGATGCATCTTCTTCTGAACCTTCTTTACCGAAGGAATGGAAGCATGTAGATGCCCATTCTAAGGAGCTAATTATAGGAGACATATCGAAGGAGTTCAAACTCATTTTTCTCTTAAAAATTTTTGTGCCAACGCCGCTTTTCTCTCCTAAATTGAACTTAAATGCATTGATGAGACTATAAAAGATTATTCATGGGTCATCGCAATGCAAGAAGAATTGAATCAATTTTAGAGAAATGATGTATGGAAGCTTGTTTCAAGACCAAATGACCATTTAGTTATTTGTACTAAATGGGTCTTCAGAAACAAGCAAGATGAATCTGGTATTGTGGTTAGAAATAAGGCTAGATTAGTGGCCAAAGGTTTCAACCAAGAAGAAGGTATCGATTACAAACAAACCTTTGCTCGTGTGGTTACACTTGGATGTTACTGTTTGATAGGCGACAGAGGAGACGGCTTTCAGGCAATTACTCCACAATCTTTTGTTTGCATTTAATATGTTCACCTTTCAACTGCGTAGAGCTGTTGGTAGAGAAAATTCTGACTTAAGCAGTGGCATGATTCTTTATTAGGGACTGATGATGAAGCCATTGATGTTGTAGATGCACAGGATTGCTTGCAGTTTATTTTACTTAATTCTTTAGTGTATTATTCCAATAGATCTTGTTGGATTCATCAAGGATCTAGTTCTATATCCGAGAAGCATATGGATCCAGAATACAGGGCGGATGTAGGGCGAAGATCCACACACATTAATGAAACTAGAATGAGGATCCGTAACGCGGATTTTGGTGGGAATTCCTCTTGAAGGCTTCAGGTTCAAGTGAGGAAGGTAAAAGTAGAGCCAAAAGGGATCGAAACGAACTAAGCAAGCAAAATCATACAGGCTTACCAAAAGCAGTTTAAAGGAGCACTAAGATCTTGTAGAGATAATAATAATCACCATCTCATGATGTAATACCATAAATCAAACGGCAAAACAGGTTGAAACCATACACATGACCTAATTCATATAAAGTCTTCAGAGGACGATATCAACACCATGCTTTTCAAGCAACACACAGTTCTCTCTATTCACAAATGGCCACAACAAAACTACAGCACGGGGTCCGGAGGCCCCTACCCACCAGTTAACCCCGTACTGGTACTTCCTGAGCTGCGACCTCAGTTTCAGGGAGGTCGCCATTCGTTTGTCCTTCCTCAGCCGAGTCCCCAGGAGAGGCCGGCTCCGCTGCAACACAAGTTTCAGCGGAACTGTTTCCTACCTCAGGCTTCTCAGTTCCTGGCATCAGAGATTTTGCATCAGGCTTTGTTGCTGTTGGTGATTTCTGTGATGGAAGCTTGGAGAGTAACTTTTGCTTTGGCTTCTTTGGAAGGGCTGCATTCCCCTTGCTGCTTGCGGCACCATCACTCGGTTTGGTTGAGCTGGAGGTACCGACTTCTGAAGAACCATCTGCTGCAGAAACGGATTGCTTGCGACGGCCGAGCTTTGGTGATCGAGCGCGCGTCGGAGGGATCTGTAGATTAGCAGCAGGATGCTTCGGGTATGTTCTCTTTCCAAGTATGCTTATCAAAGGCATTAATTATATGGTAACACAAAGATTACTTCTAAAAATGATTTGGAAGGAAACAAAACAGAAAGAGGAAAAGTAAATACAAATCGAGAAATCACAAAGTTTCTTAAGATTTAACGGGCTCTAATCTTCTGCATGCCAATTGCCAACCATATACAAAGTTATTTAGCAGAGAAACAAGTTACATGCCAATTGATTATATAGTACCAAAAGGAAACTGAACACCAAGAAGTTAATTATCAAAGCTATGGCAAGCCAGAGTTATATCTGTACATATATTTAGCGAGGAAGCCCTAACTATTCATTCGAAAGAAAATATAAGCAGAGGCAAGTATTAAGGTATTTGTCAATGACTAATCAAATTTGTAGATGCACTTCTCTAACGGTACCTTCTTCAATTCAACTTTTGGAGGACCAGGTTCCTGATAAAAGCTTGGCATTGGAGTGGCTTTAAAGGTCAAGGTCTTCCTTAGCCGTCTGATCTCGGCCTCTTGATTCTCCTATAATATATTGTTTTCTAGAGAACTTAGTCCACATTCAGTCTGCAAAAGCTTTCATGAAGGACAAGGAAAACCCAAGTTCAAAGAAGAAGATCACCTTGGATTTTGCCTGCAGGTTAGTCTTTTCCAGTTCCTTGGCATGATTCTTCTCTTCAAGCTTCATGAAAAACTAAGAAGACGACGACACACATTGTTTAAACAAGTGTCTTAGGTAGAGTAGTAGGAAAAGAATAGAAGTTAATCTGTCAACCTCTTTGCGTTTCTCGGCACGCTCATCCAACCTGAAGCTGAAACCACAACCAGCGCTCTTTCTTGCACGTGGTGAACTTCTGGAATAAGCGTAGCGCAAATCTTTAAGCGACAATTCATGGCATCTAAGAAAAATTGAATCATGTGAAGTGTACAAGCATGAAACATTACGAGGATGTGGAGTGGGCATCATCCTCTTTTCCGGCTGGCAACGGGCTTCCCGAGGGCTTTGTTTTGCTATCATTTGACCTGGTATGTCATGTTAATTTCACCAAAAAAATGATAAATAATTTACATTACAAGGTGAAGCCAGTTTGACTCAAGGTACTGTCAAGCGATATAAGGTCGGCTTTAGGATGTAAGACAGATGAATGCGTACAAGCACGGGATGCAATTCTAGTAACAGAGATGTAAATAAGACTATGTTTATACATTGGGTTAGTCCCGTATTTATGGACTCGGAATTATTATTTATATCTGAGAACTGACTGAATTTGGAAGTGATAGATGAATTTCCTATTATTAATTTAAAGTTAAATATTTTAAATAAATGATTGGGGCTTAATAAACTAACGAGTTAGTTATCCTTTCGGATAGGATAACAATCTTGTGTTTAGAAAAACTATACTGGAAATACATTTAACCTATCAACTTCGTTTCTATCCTCTTAAAGTTTTCATTCACTTTCTAAAATGTATTCTAACATCAGTGTCCCTAAACAAATGTTTTCCTGAAATCGATATAACAATCTCTAAACATGCATTATAAAGTATTAAAAGCATCTGAATTAGATCGTTTTAGTAAAAAAAAGAACTTTATAGAAGTTGCATGAAATAAAAAATAAAAAAACAAATCTTACTGTGCATCTTCAGCAGATGTGCCATTTATGGTTGCCTCCGCCGCCGAGTCAGTATTGACGGACTACGGCCCAACAAGAAATAAAATAGCATCAGCAAAACAGCCCACAGTTTAGCATTACCAAAAGCATAGTTCTAATGACAGTTTAACTTGCTTATTCCAGAAAAGAAACGGAGCCCCTTAACTTCATACTCACCAATGTTTTCTGAGCAATTGCTGCAGAACGCTTAACAGCGACATCACCTGCAAGCAAAGTTGTGAAACGTAACCCACGAAAAAGGTGATTTGTCGGCATAGTTGGATGCTAAGAAGCGAGATCGAACCATTTGTGATTGAGGATGCAACTCTAGACTGCTTTGTAGATGTTGTGCTCCTGCGCGAATTATCGGCAAGGGAACCCTTGGGAGGAAATGACGAACTCTGCGACATAACATTCCTTTTCTTCTGAGACTCAGCCAAGGAAGCATTCAGAGCACCAGAATTTTTCTGCGTCTTCTTGATATCATCTTTTCCATCAGATCCATCTCCCCACTGCCCAAAACAGAGTCATACTACACGAGTTTTTGGAAACAGGCCGCAGAAAAAGCATACAATACCTCGGAAGAATTGGACGGCGATTTGTTCTCGGCGGCAGAAGTTGGCGCTTCATCGCCATCTCCAGAAGAATCAGGAGCTTCAACCTTCGACGTACCGTCGGAGCCACTGTCGATGCGAACCGCATCGGCTCCATTCTCGGTGACTTCGTTCTCGTTGAACCCATTGGCCTCTGGAGCCTTCTCCACCGCTCCTTTATTGAGCTCCGATTCGACTCCTCCACCTGAATCCATCTCTAGGTTTGAACTCTGCAACAGTACATCGAATTCAATTCTACTTCATCTTCGATTTCATCATATGCATCTGGCACTTGAAGCAAATCCTACTGAATTGGAGAAGGAAAAGATCAAACTGAGAGCAATTGTTTTGAGAAGATCCACAACGATCTCCTTCAAGATCGAGATAGAGGATACATTTCCTAAAAACAACCGAACGTGTCCCGTAAATTCCACGCTGTCAATTCGCCAAATCGCGAGGCATACGGAAGATCGAGATCTAAATCAAGAACAGTGGGTCGCACAGTACCTACAGAGCTCGATCGGGTGCGTCGGAGAGCGAGGGATCCAGAGGGGACGCGGCCGATCCGTGTGACGGGGAGGTGAGCGGCGATTATCCGTACCCGCCCGGCGAGACCAAACCTCCGAAATTCAATTCAACGGGCTCCGAAACCCACTCCTCTTTGAGATCGATCGGAGTCCCGATCTCTCGCCCCTCCCGGAAACCCTAGTTTCGTCGTCGGCAGCCTCGGATCCGCTCTCCGCTCTGCAACCACCACTTCACTCTCCCTGTGCTCGATGGCAAGAGTACAAAAGGGTCGTGGACCGATTTCAAACTACGTAAGTAGACGAAACCTTATTTACCGGAACACCACTGTGATGTTACCCAAGCATCCCTGTACTTTCCCTGAAACAACATTATAGTCTTCGAGCCAGAGCACAGAATGTAGGGTCAATTTGGCCAGTTTATGCCAATGGACGAGTAACGACCGCTGTCGTACGATGGATTGCATAGAAATTTCTGTGCGTGAGATCATTTGGACGGATCAGATAAGGTCGGGGAGGCGATCGTACGGTCAGAACGAGCGGATCACGGAGGCCGGTGACGCGCGCTCCGCGACGGGCGGGGTCCCGGTTCGGGTTGGGAGGCGTGAGCTGGCGCGAACGTGAGGAGGAAAGGGGCGCGAGATGGATCGGACGGCGCGGAACGAAAGCAAGGAGAAATCTAGACCGTCAGATGGACTCCAATCATTGCGCCGCTCCAACAGGCGGGTGATGCGTTGCCGTCTCCGCTGGTGACAGGTGCGGATCCGCTGTTCTGCCTCCACCACCCAACGCCATCGTCTTCTACTACCACCCCCGCCGATTCACCTGCCTTGTGACTGGAAGCAGCCGCGGGGTCCACGAGACAGGTAGAGGTACCAAATGCTGCGTGATAGGTTGCTATGACATCTCGACCCGTGCACACACATCGTGACAACTCGACGACCATGTCGACTCCACGCACTACTGTCGTCTGCCCCACATGCATCGCACCCAATTCGAGATGTGTGCGTGGCAGCAACTGCGGCCTGGGGATTGCGTTTAATCCCCGGATTAACATTCTTCTAAGGAAAAAATAATAATTAAATATTGAAATATCTAATTCCTCAAACTACTACGTGATTAATCCACAGCCCCTCCCAGCCCAAATAAGCCCACTACACATACGGGCCCTCTCCTCCGACCGACCTCACTCCCCGCCCCCTTTGTTCCTCGACTCCCCTCTCCACGAAAACCGCCTGCGATTGGCCTGGAAAGGTTCCCCTGTAACGCTAATTCGTCGCGGGAAACCCCTTTGTCGCCTTTCTCCGACCGGGGCTTCAGTTCCTCGCCGCCCTCTCGAGCCATCGACTCTGATGGGTTTCTCCGCCGGAGTCCAGTATCGCCTCCTCTCCCATCGAGACGGTGCGTCGGGAGGGTCCAGGCCGTGAGCCCGGAGAAGGGGGAAGGAGCGGCACGGGAATAGAGCGGGAGGAGTAGTACTATATCGCTCGCTTTCGGGATCTGAGAACTGGGAGGTATGTCTTTTTTCTCCTTTTGATTCTTCTTTCTTACGCTTCCATTTCAAGCCGAATTCCTCGGATGTCTATCATAATTATGCTTAAATTCTTGCATCAATACATCTCCATTGCATTGAATTCGTTGAAACTGAAATCATTGCCGGAGTATAGGAAAATGTAGTTTCTATATGTCTTGACTGATTGATATATATATATATATATATATATATATATATATATATATAGGAAGAGAAGGAGAGAGGCTGAGATCCAGATCCACCAAGGATTTACACATTTTGGTCATGCTTTGGAGAAGCTGACGGCACATCTATGTTCTTGTGAGGAACCTCCGATGCCTCATTCGAGGTGACTTGTCCAACAGCAGCAGTAACCCAGCATCGCTGCTTGGTAACCCAAAAGTGTGCCTGCTGGGTTACACTCAACGGTCAACTCATTGTTTTAACTGAGATGAATCACCCAACCTTCAAGATATACATGTAGAAACGTAACTTACCTGGCTCGAGTTGATTTCCTTCTCCATAAAACGAATGAGATGACACTCTGGGCAAACACAAGATCAGATGAAAGCATTAAGATTATTAACTACCTGCTTAGATGCTTGGTATCTAGAAATTAATGCAAGTAGAATAAATGGAATGCACCTGGAAATCTAAATTCTAAGTTGGTTTCAAGCAACACTATTATCTTCCTCTGTTTTCTCTGATACATCAGACTCATATCTTACTTCTCAAGTACTGTGTATCAGTTATTGTTTTGCAAGCTTGAGCTTACGCAGGTGAGGCAGCTCATTAAGAAGAAAAAGAAGGGATAAAAGAGATCAGTACCCTGATGATTGACACGATAGAAAACCTCTTGTTGGAATGTGGTTTCTTGATGAGCTTCCTCTCTGGGGCCACTTCCTTGCACATCTGCTGAGCAATCTCTTTCAGCAACACCATCTGAGCTTTATCTGTACCCATAGAAATGAAGCTCTGCCGCATGGACTCCCTGTCCGCCTCAAGCGCCTCCAACCTCGCGCAAAGTTTCCTTATCTCTGCTTCCTGCGCCACCCGACCGCCACCTCCTACAAACCTTCGGTTCTGTAGCTCCCTTGGCGTGCTCACGTAGTCGTCGCTTGCCCCATGCACCGCATCCACCGTGTACACTCTGTCGCTCATGTCGTCTCTCCCACCATAGTCTGATGCGCAGTCCATCGCCGCCGGGAACTTGTCCCCCTTCTTGAACTCCTGGCCTGAAGCGAGGCTGCGGTAGGAGAAACTCCTGAAATGCCGTGGCCGCCGGCGTGGGGACTGCCCCACCACGACGTCCTTGTCCATGACATGAGAGAAGCTGCTGCTTGGCATCCGTTCCAGCTGGAAGATGCGGCGCTTCTCAAGCCTCTGGAGGCGCTCCCGGGGGCTCTCTCCGGAGGGGTACTTGTCGAGGTCGGCGGCAGCATCACCGTTGCACCTCAATGGGGGATAGTCGCGAGGGAGGACGTCGAACTGGGAGACGGAGCTGGCGGCCGTGGCCGTGTCGGGGGTTTGTGGCTCGGAGGGAGGTGCGTCGCCATCAATGCCGATGCCGTAGCTGAGGAGGCGATGGCGATAAGCCTGGACCTCGCAGGAGAGGGCTTGCACAGCCTGCTCACGCTTGAAGAGGAGGTCCTCGAGGGAGGCGATCTCCTGCTGGTCGTGGGCCATCTTCTCATCGGCGAGGCGTTTGAACTGGCGGGCCTCCATCTGGGACTCAGCTTTCTCGCGCTGGAGCCGGAGGATCATAGACATGGCCTCCGTGGCGGCGGACGCCGCGGCGCTGCGCTCCTCCTCCAGCTCCGTGAGGAGCTTCTGGACCGACTGCTGGTGGCTGATGAGGACCTCGCGAAGGGCCGCCGCCTCGTTCCCGATGTCCACCCGGGCGAAGCTGGCTCCGGCTCCGCCTTCGCCTTCGCCTTCGTCCCCTCTCTTGGCGACACAGGAGAGGGAGCAGGCCTCGGCGTCCCTCTCGTCCAGCTTCCGCTTCAAGGACCGGTTCCAGGCGACGGACGGGACGAAGGAGGGGCTGAAGCAGTGGCAGCCGGAGGCGCACGTCCTCGCCACGGTATCCGTGCCTCCGCCGCTGCCGTCGGGCATTGGCGTAGGTTCCCCAGGATCCATGAATCCCCAGAGGGCATCGAAACGACGAGCACGCAAATTGAATCCCCCATGTTTCTCCATAGCTCCAGGTCTGCTGTTACCAAAGGTTTCCTCCACCGCCCCCTCCGATGCCAGCGCTGGCGGCCGTTGGACTGCTTCGTCCCCAACCGAAGAGGATATCAGGGGGAGGAAGTGGGCGAGGAACAGCCGGAGGAGGAGAACGAGGAACGCCAAGGGGAACCAAATCGAAGCGTGCTTCTTGGATCGCAGGCCTCTAGGGATTGGGTCCCAATAGCTCGCGCGAAGAGACGCAAAGAGAGGGAGGGGGTAGGGGAAGAGCGAGGAATAACCAACGGTGGGGGTCGTCCGATACTTGCATTAACCAGTTCTACCGTTGCCCAGGAACAACACCGCCACACCATGCGGGACCAACGATTCGAAGGAGATGGCGTGGGTCGGGTACGAAGAGTGGTGGAGGACAGCAGAGGGCAGGTTACTTTATTTGGCGGGCAAACGCGTATGTGGACGACTACGAACCGGAACGGCGGGCTAAATTTAATAGGCCGTGCTATATCCCCTTCTGTAATGGAAAATGCCGGGTCAATATCCTAGCGGACGCGCTCTAACTGCCAAATCTCCACAATCCCCACACAGTTAGAAAAAAAGAAAGAAAGGAGGACTTCTTTTTTATGTCATTTATTTTTAGAAATTTACAAAAGAAAAAGGTTTTTCTTTTCATTTTTCTACAAAAATTATTTACGTTATATTCTTGAATTTTGGTTAAGCAAACAATTAATTATCACTTATCTTTCTTTTCTCTTTTTTTTTTCCTACAACACAAAAAAAAAAAAAAGTTAAATGTCTTTGATTATGCCTTCATACTTATATATTTTTCTTATCCCTACAATAGAAAGAAAGAAAAGAATATTAAATCTCTTTTGTGTCTTATACATGTCTTTACCGAATCCATGCTCCCTCCATAATACATAATTTCCTATGATGTTGTCATGACGGTTCATCATAACAGTGCATTGGTGATAAAGCCGTCACGGCGAATATGTTACACCTTCCGAAAGGCAAAGACGAGACCAGAGGGGCGCCAGATTTGACTCGTCAAACTTTGACCACACCATCGGACTTTCTCGTCTGCATCGTTGTCGAATCCATTGGAAAGGCTTGGAGAAGAGTTGGGTCTCTCTTTATTCGTCGTGGAAGGCGGAGGAGGCTTCAGGGTCTTTTCTGGTGAAGGGGTATGGATAAGTTTCTTGCTGACCATGTCGTCGTCATCGTCGTCCCCACGCACCATCAAACGCCTATGTAGTTCGAGCTGCACCTCCTTCGGCCGCTGCAGGAGTGCCATGCATGCAAGTGCTTGGGCCACCGTACCCAACTTCAAGTTGCATGTACCAAGGATGGTAGTCCAACCCACTCTTCTCCACCTCCCTGCAAGATAGACATGCTTTGCCAAGGCTAGTGTATACTCTGTCGTGGAAGATACCATCGCTCTTTCTTTGATCTCTCTAACTTCTTCACCGGGAACAGACCAACCCTGTTGATTGTATGCAGCGGAGGAACTTCGCGTTAGAGCAGCAGCTGTTTTGTCTTCCAGTTTTGGAGCGAGTTCTTAACGAGAATCTCGCCTTCTCTCTCATATGTCGCTGGTAACATTGTGCTGATCGGTTTGGAGTTGGAGGTCGTTATGGGTAATTGCTCGTTTAGAGGGAAACCATCCATCTACAGAGCTTCATCCGATGGGAGATCAGGTAGGTCACCTTTTTTTTTTTCGGAACTCTAATAATATGATTCTGGATATTGATTTCGCATTTCATGCCTTATTTATGATTGTCTTATATAGTTATAATCAGGAGTTTCTCGTAATCTTGTTATTTGGAGAGGCATAAAGGTCGGTGATCTTAACGATTGAGGCCTTGCTATTTGCTTCTGTAGGCCTGATTTAGAGGAACTTTCTCCTCCTTCCCTGTTCTTTTGTAGCAAGGAACAAGTGCAGGTGTTGTATTGAAGTCCTTACAGGTCGCAACATGGTTCTTCAGAATTTTGGCTTGCTGCTGATTCTTTTATAGGATTCATAGACTTAAAAAGTGAACCCACATGCTTTTTATATGAAGCCAGATATCTGGATGTATCAAAAAAACTGTTCTTTTTGACACTTCTTTCTAGTTGTGTACTTATTAATCTTGATCAAAATTTTCACCACTGTCCAGTTCTTGTAGTTCTTGTTCTAAGTCAATTATATCCACAAATATTCTTTAACATCTTCTGCTTTATACAACCATTAGAAGCTTAGACTGGGAAGCTTGTTCCTTAGCAGTGTTTATAAATTTATCTGAATGGTTTCATCTGTCAACAGGATCTCCAGAAGTTGAGAATCCATTGGTGAAAGAAGAGGAAAAGGAGGGTACAAAATTGCCATCAAACCCAGAAGAAGTGGAGGACTTGCGACGGGACACAGCAATGAACCCCCTTGTTGTCTTCTCTTTCAGTGAACTCAAGAAAATCACAGGGAATTTTAAGCAGGACAACATTTTGGGCATCGGCGGATTTGGTAGTGTATACAAGGGTGTCATCACTGAAGAACCTAGGGAGGGGCTTCAACCTCTTCAAGTAGCTGTGAAGGTCCATGATGGTGATAATAGCTACCAAGGTCACAGAGAATGGCTGGTTTGAAACTCCTGATCAGTTTGATATGAACGGTTCTCAGCTTTTGGTTCTCTCTTTGATCCGATCTCTGTTATGCTGTTTTAAGTGAAGTTTTTTTATGTCCGTAGGCTGAGGTCATATTCCTCGGGCAGCTTTCTCATCCAAATTTGGTCAAATTGATTGGTTATTGCTGCGAAGACGAGCATCGAGTCCTGGTGTATGAGTTAATGGATCGGGGCAGTGTGGAATTCAATCTCTTCTCAAGTATCTATCAAGGCCATCCTCATAATTTGCTTCTTGTGCCATTTATAATTGGATCAAAGTGTTCTTTTTCTTGGGCTATAAGCACATGCATGCACCGTGAACTATCTTTATTGTCCTCTGTTTTATTGCCTTTTGACTACTTTAGTTTCTACATCAGAGTTTATTTTCCTTTCATCATACATGCGATACCAGTTTCTTCTTATCTATAGTTGGTCCATATCAACTCATTTCAATAAAACTCTTTGCTTGCAAGTCAGCTTGCTCCTTTCTTCCTTCATAATAATGGTTCAAGACAATCAGACATGAACTTTTGCAGTAAATAAATTAGTCAATTGATACGACAAGAAATGTATGGCAACCACTAGGCATCAAGTGGATTTAGCTATAATATGTGACCATCTTCTAATTTATGTTTAGCTAGGGATATTTTTATATTTCAATATTTAATCATTAATATTTTTGATTAAATATATATGTTGTTATGCAGGAGTAGAAGTGCCCCTTCCGTGGTCGATTAGAATGAGAATTGCGTTAGGTGCAGCAAAAGGGCTTGCTTTGCTCCATGACACTGAAAAGCCAGTTATATACCGTGATTTTAAAACTTCCAACATTTTGCTAGATCAGGTTAGTATATCAAAAATTCTAAACTACGTGATATCTTGGCTTTGTTTAACAACAGTGTAGCTGTTGAATCTCAGATTTTGATGATAAAATAAATTGATAAAATTAATATCTAATATACGTTTGAGTGACACAGAACTAACCTCGATCAAGGAAAGATAATTTGATTAAAACAGGAAGAATCGATATTGAGCAGGAGTAGAATATGTCAAAAGATTGGACGTCGGGTCGAAAGGACTTCGTGCCATGAATTCGGGCATCGGGTCGAAGGATCAGATATTGCGCCAAGGAGATCGGAAGTTGCGGGAGTCAACATGTCGATTGGGCAATACATCGAAAGAGAGGATGATGCGTCGAAGGATCGGACGAAACGTCGGACGAACCAATGACATGCCGGACAACATAAGATTTATGCTTGTAATCGTATGTGTCTAGATCGAGTTAGTTAGGTCTAATTGAGTTGGTTTTGGGTGAAACAATGCTAACTTGATTAGGGGCTAATTGGGCCTGAATTTGGTCTGCTGTTTGACCCATTTAGTGACTTGTAGTAGGGTTTGGCGGTGATACTGCCCAGACACAATCTCCCAAACTGTGTCAAGCGATGGTACTGCCAGACTGGGTGGTGGTACCACCTGGTGTCAGTGTCAGACTGACAAGCGGTGGTACAGCCCAGTGCAAGCGGTGGTATCGCTCGTACCCGAAAGACTCAGAATTTTAAATTTTTGGCTCTATTTTTTAAACCATTTGGTGCCTATAAATACTCCGTTTGGGTAGCAATAATGGAGCAAGAATTTTTAAGGAAAAAATTGAGAAAACTCTGCCAAAACATTGAGTTCCCTCCTCCTTGAGCTTAGAAATACATCCACTCTCGATTCCTCTTCCGTCGAGGCCACCGGCTTCCACTAACGATCTTCTTTCCAACCACTATAAATTTGGTGTGCATCTTCTTTATGCTCTTCATTACTATTATTTTTCTGCTTTAACTACTTATTACATTTACTCTAAGTCAAGCACACTTCGATATCATTTCTGATACGGTTTTATCAAATCATTAAAGTTTTTCGAATCGACGTCGTTTTCCTAAAAGCACTAATTCACCCCCCCCCCCGGCCTCCCTTAGTGCCGATTTCGGTCCTAACAGTTGGTATCAGAGTCACATTACTCTCGGTTGGTTTAACACTCAAGAGAATGACTTTTACCGGCAATCTAAAGGGTCACTCTATCATTCGTCCTCATATGTTTAATGGGACAAACTACACGCATTAAAAAACTCAAATGAGAGTTTTCTTGCTTTCTATGGATTTTAATTTATAGAATATTGTTGAAAGCGATTTTTAAAAGTCTTACAAACCAATGAATTAATTGAATGATTTGGAGAAGAAGACTTTTTCTTTAAATGTTAGAGCTATGAACGCTCTATTTTGCGCTTTAAACAAAAATGAGTTTAATCGTATTTCGATTTGTGAAACTACACATGACATTTGGCACACTCTTGAAATTACACATGAAGGCACAAGTAGAGTTAAAGAATCTAAGATAAATCTTTTGATGTATAATTTTGAATTGTTTCGAATGAAGCTAAGTGAAACTATTGTCGATATGTACACCCGTTTTATGGATGTCGTTAATAGTTTAAAAGTAGTTGGCAAATGTTTTTCTAATCTTGAACTTGTAAACAAGATTTAATATCTTTTCTAAAAAGTTGAGATCCAAAAGTAATGACAATACAATAAGCAAAGGACTTGAATAATTTTCTACTTAAGAACTTATCGGGTCTTTAATGACTATGAAATGACATGTATTGCATATGACGAACATGAGAACAACCTTCCAAAGAACATAAAGAATTTGACACTTAGAACAAAAGAAGACCACTTGAGCGAAAGCTCAAGTGATGATGACATAGAACTTTTGACAAGAAAATTCAAAAAACTCATAAAACAAGAATCTAAAAATGAACTAAAAAAGGACACAACCACTTGCTATGAACGCAAGAAGTTGGGGCACTCCAAAGATGAGTGTATAAAACTGAAGAAGTTACCAAAGAAGAAGAAAGCATTCAAGGTGATATGGGATGGATCGAGTACATCCGAAGACGAGGAGCAAACCAACAAAGGCGAGGTGGCG
This sequence comes from Musa acuminata AAA Group, assembly GCF_036884655.1. NCBI lineage: Eukaryota > Viridiplantae > Streptophyta > Magnoliopsida > Zingiberales > Musaceae > Musa > Musa acuminata. Next base: position 29,725,129 of record NC_088340.1, read on the forward strand.
AATTACGACTTAATGGCTCTCAACGACGATGTAAGTGGCTCAAACGAATCTTATTTACCTTACGATGAATTACTTAATGCCTTTCATGATTTGTTTGATGAATGTAAATTAGTTGGTAAAAAATATAAATTATTAAAAAGGGATCATACTTCTCTTTCTAATGAATTTGAAAATTTTAAAAATGAGTATGATAAATGTTTGTTAACCCCTTGCATATTAAGTGTGAAGAATTAGACTCACTTAAGAAAGAAAATATAGTATTACAACTAACTTTAGAAAAATTTAAAATTGGTAGCAAATCATTAAACATGATTCTTGCTAATAAAGGTTATGTTTGTAGAAATGAAGGAATCGACTTTATGAGTATATACTCAACAAAAGCTAACTACTTTTGTTAAAGGACCCACATTGCATTGCATGTTACTCTTAAGGTTAAGTATAATTTTTACAGTAGACATGGTTATTATGCATATAAGTGTTCATTTAAAAGATATGACTTGCATATCTTTTAAAGGAACCATAAATGACCTAATGTCAAAAAACAAGATAGGTAGATCTAAACATGAGGAACCCAAAATCAAATAGGTACCTATAGCCAACCCACCTATCAAAAAACAAGATAGGTAAATCTACAATTGAAAGCTAGGAGCAAAAATAAAATTTTGATAGTGAATGCTCAAGGCTTATGATCGGAGATCCAACACACTTCACAAAGCTCACTAGCCGAAACAAAATGATTTTGATTGAAAATGCTTTATATTTAATGAAATTATGCTTGATGATTTAATGATTTAATTATGCATGATGATTTTAAGTAATGATGATTTTTATGATTTATGGTTTATTAATCTTGATGATTTTCATGATGAAATTTGTTTTTTTGGTTTTAAACGATGATGCATGTTTTTATTTGGCATAAAAGACAAAAGCATTCTTGTGTGAAATAAATCACATAAATTGAAACACATAAAAAGGGAATGTATTTTTCTTAAAAATTTCTCTATCTTTATCTTATCGATTTTTTAATAAGAGATTGATAAATCTATTTATGTCATTTTGAATCTCTTGAAAGTGATTTTGATGATTTGACGATTTGAATTTAAATGAGTTCTATCTATATCATGATCTTGAATTCTCGAAATCATAACTTGAGATTTTCTTTATATGAATCAGGATCCCTTACTTTTTATTCTCATATAATTCTTACATTTTATTAAAGAGAATATTTATCCAAATAAATCATGGTTTCTCTTTTAATTTCTCAAAATTCATTACTTAAAATTTCTTTTGAAGATCTTTTACTATTTGATCTCCTAAGATTTCTTTTTGATTATTTAAGAGGAAATTTGTCAAAATGAATCATGCCTTTTGGTATTCACATGATCTTTGACGTTATCTTTAATGACATGAATTTTATTATATATAATTTTTTTATATTCATAAATTATATATCTTATCACCAAATTGATTTTTCTTGATATTTTTCATATGATGACTTGAACATTTACACCATTGTGTTCTTCCCTTCTTCTTTTTGATAATAACAAAGGGGAGAAAGAAAATTGCTAGCATCTCAAGAGAACCAAAATTGCTAGCTTGAATGTTAAACATAGGCATGTTAAATCTCCCAAATGCACAAGTTCTTCTTATATATTTTTCGGATCATGATCTTGGTTTCTCGATTTTTATGACTTGAGTTTTCTTTTTGAATCAAGATCGTTTCCTATCATTCCTTCTATTTACAAAATAAGAGATTTGTCAAAAATGACACATGGTCTTTTGGTATTCATGACTTGATCTTTTATTTTTTATGATTGAAATATTGATGTAAATTTATCTTTGTTATTTATTTTTGTCATGATTTGAAAATTAATGTAAAGGGAAAAGAATTACAATATTATATTCTTCCCTTCTTTTTCACAATGACAAAGGGGAGTAAAACTTGCTAGCTTACTCATCTCAAAAGAGAAGCAAAGATTGTTGGCTTGCACATTTAAAAGAGAGAAAAACTTGCTTGCTTGCACATCTAAAGAGAAGCAAAACTTATAAATTTGCACATCACAAAGAGAGGCAAAACTTGCTAGCTTGCTTATCTCAAAAGAGAAACAAGAAGTGCTATCTTGCACATCTCAAGAGAAGCAAAAATTTTGCTAATTTGCACATCTAAAAAAACTTGCTAGCTTGCATGTTTTAAAGTAAAGTAGAACTTGTATGTTTCAAAATTATGCTACTTGCACTTTTCTCTTTTTTGTTGATGACAAAGGGGGAGAAGGAATGATGATTTGAATCATGCATGGTATGATGCACTTTGATGTTTTGAAATTATGATTATGTATGCAATACTTATGATTTTATTATAATGACGTATATGATGTATTGCATATGGTGTGATTCATGATTAAAATCATTTCAACTTGGATTTGAAGCTTAACATTTTATGAAACTCGAATTTTATTTCAATATGACATATTGATAGGGGGAGTTTAGTTTAAACTCCATCATCAATTGGTTATCATCATCAAAAAGAGGGAGATTGTTGAATCTCGAATTTTGTTAATGAAATCAATTGATGAAATTAAGATCTAATATGCGTTTGAGTAACGCAGGACTAACCTCGATTAAGGAAAGACAATTTGATTAAAGTATGAAGAATAAAACGTAGGGCCGGAGTAGAACATATTAGACGATTGGACGTCATGCCGGAAGGACTTCGTGCCATGAGTTCGAGCATCGGGTCGAAGGATCGGACATTGCGCCAAAGAGATCGAAAGTTGCGGGAGTCAACATACCGATTGGGCAATGCGCTAAAAGAGAGGACGATGTGCCGAAGGATCGGACGAAGCGTCGGACGAACCAATGACATGTCGGACAACATAAGATTCATGCTTATAATTGTATGTGTCTAGATCGAGTTAGTTAGGTCTAATTGAGTTGGTTTTGGGTGTAACCATACCAAATTGATTAGGGACCAATTGGGCTTGAATCAGGGCTGAATTGGGCTTACTGTTTGGCCCATTCAGTGACCTATGCAGGGTCTGCCAGTGGTACTGCCCAAACACAATCTCCCAGACTGTGTCAGCGATGGTATCACCCAGTGTAAGTGTCAGATTGGCAGGCGATGGTACCGTCCATACCCGGAAGACTTGGAAATTTAAATTTTTGGCTTCATTTTTGAAATCATTTCGGGCCTATAAATACCTCACTTAGGCAATAAGAAAGGAGCAAGAATTCATAAGGAAAAAACTAAGAAAACTCTGCCAAAACATTGAGTTCCCTCCTTCTTGAGCTTAGAAGTAGATCTAAGGAGGTGTGTGACGTTTACCTTGTAAAATGGGGGTGTAAAGGTTCTCTCCTGAGCCTGTTAAAAGAAGAAAAGAGTTGTAAGGGTAGTTGATCTTCGCCCATTGGGAAGAAGATCGTTAGTGGAAGCCGGTGGTCTTGACGGAAGAGGAATCGAGAGTGGATGTAGGTCACGATGACCGAACCATCATAAATTTGGTGTGCATCTTCTTTCTGCTCTTCATTACTATTATTTTTCTGCTTAACTGCTTATTACGTTTACTCTAAGTCAAGCACACTTCGATATCATTTCCGATATGGTTTCATCGAATCAAGCTTTTCCAAATCATTAAAGTTTTCCTAATCGGCGTCGTTTTCTTAAAAGCACTAATTCACCCCCTCTTAGTGTCGATTTCGGTCCTAACAGTAGCAACATATTTTCTCAAAGAAACAATATTGCAACATACAGGTCAAATGATGGATCATGTGACTCCCCTATCTGCATGTTGAGGCAGGGAATTTCTTGACACAGAATTTTAGATGCATAAACAGTGTATTCCTCTAATGTTTCTGTAAAAGTAAAAACAATGTAATCAGTGTGTTCGTCTAATGTTTCTTGTATTTTTCCTGCATTTAAAATTTCAGAGAGGGATGCACATAGGGCCCATTGCCCGGCCATCTTCTCACTTTTGTTCTGAATGCATGTAACATTTTTCTTAGGCCCTCATACAATCATGCAACTTGTCAAGAAATAGTGTTATGGATATTTTTCTACTAAACAGTAAGAGAAGGATTTGTCCTTTTGGATACAGATACAAGATTTAAAAAACAAAGGGCTGCTCGGCGTTTTGTTAATCTAAATTACCTTTCTTCAGCATATTCTTCACTTTGATGCTTATGATAAGTTGCTCTGTGTTTGCCATTTTTAGGAGTATCATGCAAAACTGTCTGATTTTGGACTTGCAAAAGATGGACCAGTAGGTGATAAGTCTCATGTTACTACCCGAATAATGGGAACTTACGGATACGCAGCACCAGAGTATATCATGACAGGTGATATGAAGCTAGAACTATTGATGCCATGTATTTTCTCTTCGTTATCTGATCTTCTTGTTATCCTTTTACATTTTAAATAACATGGGGAATGAATTCCATTCGTCTTTGATGAATATGATGTCTCTGTTTCTGGGTTTAACCTTTTGAAACCTATTACTGCAGATATACTGATTCCTTTGGTTCTCTGATGGGTGATGTCTAACCTGTTGAATTCTGAATCCATTCAGGGCATTTGACCACCATGAGTGATGTTTACAGCTTCGGTATGGTCCTCCTTGAGCTCCTCACCGGAAGGAAATCACTGGACAAGTCTCGTCCTGTGCGAGAGCAGATGCTTGCTGACTGGGCTGCACCATTGCTTATACACAAGAAGAAAGTGTTGGGGATCGTAGACCCCAGGTTGAGTGGAAATTGTCCAGATAAAGCCGTTCAAAAGATAGCCATGCTAGCTCACTACTGCCTCAACCGCAATCCAAAGGCGAGGCCTCTTATGAGAGACATTGTCTGCTACTTAGAACCTCTTCAGATAGCTGTGGATGTCCCAGGCATAGTGGCATAGATGATTCAACTAGCAGCTCTATGAGATGAAAGTATCGAACCAGAGTTTACACTGGTCTCTGATGGTGCCAATATTGAGAGTAGTAGTAGCGGCGGACAAAGACATTAATTTCAGAGATGAATTCTTGACCAATGTCTCAGAAAAATGTCAATTTTCTTCTGTCCAACCGTCATTAAGTTTGAATTGTTTACCACAATCCAGTGGAAAAGCACTAAATTATGGTTTGAATATTAATCGAATAGTATCTGCCAACGGCAAAGCATGTTGAGTAGAATTTTCGCAACAAGAAGGTAAAATTTTGGGTTTGAGCTTCTTAACCATGCACAAGTTTGAAGCTGGTCAGTCTTAACTAGGTTTTCACTTCACCAAAGCCAAACATCACAAGTTGTCTCTCCACCAAGCTTACAAGTTGACCTTTACCAGAACTGCTTCTGCTATCATATCAGAATGAAAAGTTTGTTTCCATGTAGTTCAAGATCTTTGTAACAGAAGAAGTGAAGAACTATTTACTTCAGTGTGATTTGATCTTCTCTCTTCAGAAATCCTATCCTGATTAGTTGTACTTTCTAGATGATTGCTGCTTTATCTCCTAATTATAGATCATCTTATCTTCATGAACAAGTCAGAGGCAAGTAGTAAACATAGCCGCGTTTTCGAAACAGAAGAGACAGAAGTCTTGGTTAGATTTCGAATTCCATCACAGGGAAGATCCACATCAACAACACATTTGACCAAGTCTTCTCACCATTGGACTCTTGGCTTGATGATATTGTGTGGAGCTGCTGACAAACTCACTATCTGATAAAAAGGAAGCGCTCGTCCGCAGCTCCAAACAAGGAAGAACGGTGTTCTGGATCAGAACTTGCAAGTGTACAACCGAGGAACGTCGGAGATGGGATTGGGAGGTCAGCAGAGACTGCTACGGAATCACGGTGTTCTGCTAGATAAATCTTCCATAGGATATATGTGTTCCCCAGGAGTGGAAATAGCATCAGGGTGGAAGGATGACAATCCAGATGTAGAAATGGAGACCGGTGATGAAAAGATATCACAGGAGATCACATGAGATAGAAGACAAGATAACACATGAGGTGATGACCTTAACCATAGCATAATACTTACCATATCACGGGAAGTGAAACAGAAAAAATAAAAAGGCCCAATTGGCACGTAGAATTCTGATATATATATATATATATATATATATATATATATATATATATATATATATAAAGAATCTTATCATTTTAAGAACCGCCAACAAAAATAAATGACATTATCTTCTTTATACTACATATTAGACTGACCCACGCATGCACGCATGCATGCGATGTGATGTGCTCTCCCGTTTCTCATCGCCCGCGTAAGAAGCAGACTCCTACTCGGAATCAAGTAGACGAAGCCGAGGGGAGACTCCTCACACTATAAAGATCCCATCTTTGTCTCCTCCAAACCCCTTCTCCGCGCCCTCTCTCTCTCTCGCGCGCGCTTCCGGACTTCCCGCAGAGGCGATGCCCTCGTGACGCGTCGCCTTCTTCTCTCGCCGGTGAAGCCCTCTTTTGCTTTCTGCTTCGCTCCGGACGGTGAGTTCTCCGCTTCTTGTCCCCCTGTTTCCTCGTTTTGATCAAGAGATTGTCGTTCTTGATTGGGTTCTGATCTGCGAGTCTGGTTGGTTCTTGGATTCTCTCTCTCTCTCTCTCTCTCTTGCGGGTGATCAGGGTTTTAGGGGTTGTTCCAATTTAGGCGTATTTGATGGGGGGTGCGATCCCGATTGTGCCCGTGCTTTGTGATCGATTCTTGATTGTGCGGAAGATTGGGCGTGGGTTGGGTCGATCGTAGCACCGACCCTCTTACGCCCTTTTTCTAGATATGACTGAGTTTTTAGTTTGATTTGATGCTCCCTTTTCATGTTGTGTCTCGGATTCCAACATGGAGGGCCTGTTGATCTTGATGGATGATCAACGTTTTCTTGATCAATCAAACTCGTGCATTGCATCTGTCAAAACTTCATGTAGGATTTCTTTCTCGTACATGTTATGACGAATCTTTGTATGCTTATGGTAGTTGTTCGCGGTCTGCATTGCAAGAACTGTTCGACCTTTCTGTTACAGTATGGAAAAAGGAAAAAGTGATCAAGACGACCATGTAGTCCGTAAGCTGAATCGACAGATATCGAATTCTACTACGCGGAATCCTTATGCTGGAGAACCCTTCCGAAGTGGTGGTGGTGCCTCCCCAAGCCTTGACCCAATTCTTTCAGATGAGGCCAAGAACTCTACTTCCAGTAACTTGTCTGACCCATCAAACACTCAAGATGTGAAATGTCCATTGGTTCAGGAGGCCAATTCTGGTAACCACCGTAGAGCATCGACCATGACTGCCGGTCAAGATGCATTGAACTTGCCAGATGACCGATCCTTGGCTTCGGCATTCAAGGCAATGAGCTTCAAGAAAAGGATTGAATTTGATTTGACTATTCCAAGTTTTGAGCACAATCCAGCTTCATTTAGATATGCAGTCTTGCATAATTCAGAACACCTAAACAAGTCTTCCTCTATGCCTGAGTCCTCAGAGATGCCAATCCGTATGCCCACCATGCCAAATGGAGTTGATCTGCCAAATCTGGAAGCAAAAGGGTATTCCTCTTTCATCACTAGGGATGACTCCAGTATGTGCAACAGAACATTAGACGGACATTGTGATGCAAGCTCTTGTAAGCTCAATTTTTGTGCCCCAAGATACCAAACGCCAAACAGTGTATTAGCTTGTCACAATGAGCAGTGGCAAAGCTACACAGGTTACCCTTCTGATATGCCTGTAAATCCAGGAAAGCAGACTTTTTCATCGCCTGGTGTTTTGGCACAGGGGTTTCAGCTTCCGACTACATTCCTGAATCAGGACTATGTGGATGCACCATCACATGCTTATGCTTCTTATTGCCAGCAAAATCAACCAAATGTGGGATGGTGTGACTTCGAGGATGAAAGAAATTATATAAATAATTCTCAGTATCTTTACTTTCAACAGCTTGAAAATCAACATTTGGAAGGGCACGTTCAAAGAGGAAGAAACTCAGCAACTGGGCATTTGTCTGGATGTTCAACACAGCCATATTTTCACATGCCCATTCCCCATCAAGCTGGACTAGCATATCCTAATTCTTATGAGAGTGACGACGTGGCTAACAGTAGGTGTAATCAGTTGTATCATATTTTGCCAAGCAGAAACCATGGAAGGTACCATCGTAATGGATATCCTAGTTTTTCCAATAGCTCTGTAGTTCCACAAAGATTGAAGCTATCATCTCACTCTGGTTCAACTGTAAGTTCCCATGGAGACCAAGTTCCAGACTTCTTTTGTAAATTAACATCTCATGGAGTGAACCCACTACGAACTTCTATTGGTAGCCATCAATTGCCAAAACATGCTGACAACACTAGCCGAATGTTCCCTGATGATGGTGCCAACAGTTATAACGGTCGGCGTGATGGATCATTAAATTTGGGTATTCAGAGAAGTCTGAGTTCCTCTTCTGATGGTTCTGATCAGAGACATGATCCAGAATCATCACATCTGCAATACGATTCACTTGACAATCTCAGTGGACGAATACATATGTTAGCTAAGGATTTGTGTGGTCACTGCTTGTTGCTGAAGACACTCGATAAACGAGAGCGTGGAAATGTTGATAAGATATTTGTTGAGATCATTAGTCATGTTGCTGAGCTTATGATTCATCCCATTGCGCATCATCTTATCAAGAAGCTGGTTGAAGTTTGTACAGAACAGCAATTAACACACATAACTGATAAAATTTCAGAGCGCACCGACCAACTTCCTAGAATCTGCTGTGACCAGCATGGGTATGTGCCTTTTTTTGTAATTTTAATCTGTTAAACTTGATCATGCTTTAATAGTTTCTTTTTCATTTCTGTTTCTTGGTATTGCCAACTTCAGAACTTCTGTTGTACAAAAGATTATCAAAACTGTTAAAAGTCCGGAGCTTTATTTTAAAATCGCCGAAGCTCTAAAACCTGGTATACTGTCATTGATGAAGAACATCAATGGTAGTCAAGTTGCACAATACTGTTTGCGATACCTTCCACCTGAATCGAAAGAGGTAAGTATTTGTATATTACATTTGTTCCTTTTCTTTTAGTATTTATTTTTTAAAATTGTTTCTAGGTTACAAAGTAAATAACATCTTTGTTATGTTAGACATGCCAAAATTGATAGTTAAATGTTTTGAAAAGTTACAAAATACAATGATGAATTCCTTTTACATTCTCCATGACGCGCGATGCAGGCCTTGACAATATTAATCAGATTATGCTTTTTATGAGTGTAGACCACAAATTAAGGTTGTGGTCTGATTAATTTTGATGGGGCATTTGATATAACGAATAGTTGTGCAAATAGTTGAAACCTTTTTTTGAAACAGGGTGTGAGTTTTATTACCAAAAGTCACAATTTTGCCAAAGTATAAATTCTCAACAAACAGTGTAACTCCCTCGGAGAAAAAAAGCACATGAAAATAGAACCATTTCATACTACACATCATCTACAAATTGCCCAGAGAATCTAATTTGTGCCAACCAAATGATCATAAGTCTTGGCCCGTTTCTTGAAAATTCTGCCCTTCCCCTTTTAGCCGAAGGCAATAGACAGTTACAGCATAAAGATTTTTTCTTAAGGTAATCAGGCTTCTTTCTTTGCCATAATTAATCAGATGTCTTGCAATGATTAATTTTAGTTTGTCAGTTGTCTGCGGATATTTCCTCTTGGTATGAGCAAAGAGCATTAATTCTGATGAGTCCTTGAATTTACACCCTAAAAGATAGATGCTAATGTGAGCATTCCTGATTTCTTCAGCCTTGGTTGTGTCAAATGTATTCCTTCAATTGCAAACCAAAGGATGAATCAATGGCTTAAAGTCACACCACCAAACCATACAACATTATGTCATTTGACTGGCATCATCTGTACTGCTGACCAAGGTCCGCAATACCGTACCGTACCGGAGTTTCGATCTGGGCTCGGTACCGGTACGGTACGATATACCGAGCGGTACACCCAGGTGTACCGCTCGGTATATTTAGGCATGCCGAGCACAGTGTTGCTACAGTGTCGGAACGGTAACAGATGATCCGCGTACCGGAAGCCTGTCGGACCGGTACGTACCGCCCGTACCGGGCGGTACAGTCCGGTACTGCAGACCATGCTGCTGACAGACTCCCAAGCCTTCTCAGTACTGAACTTTTGAATTAACGGGTATCCATGTAGCTGCATCATCAATTTTTGCTGCATCATCACCTTCTTGAGTGCCTCAGTTTTTTGGTTCACTTTAGCATTTGGATGCTCAGGAACATCAGAACTTTTCAGTTCCCATTTTCTGCTAGATTTGTGTGATTCTCAGGTGGAGGAAAACTGCTAAAACCCTAAGAAGTCTGAATACTGTTAGGCATATGAGTCTTTTCTAATATTTTTGTACGATCAACTTGTACATTTTAGTTTAAAATTTGAAGAGGTAGCATTGGAATTCACATTCTAATTACCTACAGACTCAACCAATATTATAGGTGTTGAGGCTTGTAAGAACAGTGGGCAATTTTTTGGGACTCTAACAAAGTTGAAATATGGAACCTACACTTATGAAATGCTTTTATGTTTTAGCTAAGAGAACCTCGCCCATCACTGATGAAATTTTAATTATTTAAATGTTGGAATAGTGTAGTATTTCTGTAGGTCTAATAAAAAAATATAAATAGCAGATTCAGGCACCCAGCTGCAGAGGGTTTTATTGATGGATAGCAGTCATTGGATTGAACACCACTAACACTAAACATTGGATTGAGCACCAGTAACACCACACATTCATGTACATACACACAAGCTCATGTGAAGTATATAATCTTTGTTATATCCATATGTAGCCCCATGCATGTCAATCATATGTGACTAATATTGGCACGTTACAACGTGGAATGGTTGGCACTTGCTTCTATTCTGTGCCATTTTAGCATGCTTTCATGCCATACCACTCCAACCACTAAACTACACGCTCATTTCTTCTCATTTTTTAGGACAAGGGCCAAGTGCAACTTTGATTTAGCCATGTTCGAGTTTGGGTTAACTTTCTATTAAATTCAGTCATGTTAAGCCTAGTGCTGAAATATAGTCCATGTCTTAATCAAGTTAGGATTTCATGGATTCCCTGTATGATCAAGTGATTCAACTGTCACAAAAAATAGGTTCTCTGTCAAAATTTTTTGATAGATAAAGGTTAAGAGTGGACAAAGATGCTCTTTTCGTGTTCCTTCTGTTTGCTCTATATTTGAAGTCCATTTCTCTACTTGTTTATTAAATGTATCTCTTCATTTCATGAATTGTCTGTGATTGTCCCAAAGTATGACTGGATCTGAGATCTACTAAAACCTTGTAGTCTCTATGCAGATAATTGCACATCAAAATGGTGCCAAAAATAAAGGTCAAAGTAGGCATTCAAGTAACTCAGTTGCTGAACTTCTCCAAATACAGTATCGATCAAGATACTTAGAGAACTATAATCAATTATCACTATACAATGCCTCATCTTGTTACAGTAGATGTGACTCTCTAACAGTAATTCCACCTTTGTTGAATTTTGGAAGCATGATTCAGAACCCAGTGATATTTAGAAGATGGGTGAAATAGTTGTAGAATTTCTAAATGACGTGTAGTATGCTTTGCTCTAATGTTCATAATGGTATTAGGCTAAAGATATGTCAATCAAACTGTTAGCATGTATTGACTTTGAACCTTCTTCCTTGTAGTTTCTTTTCGACGTTGCAGTTGCTAACTGTATTGAGCTAGCAAGAGATCGTCAGGGTTGTTGTGTGATTCAAAAATGCCTCTCTGATTTAGAAGGGGAGCAGAAAAATGATTTACTGTTCAAGGTTACATCTAAAGCTCATGCCCTCTCCCAAGATCCTTCCGGGTATGCCTCTTTTTCTTGTCTTTCTATGCTTTTAATACTTGACTATGTTGTGATTTACGCAGAGTCGTTTACAAAAGCTTTTAAATTACTTTTCATGTTTCATCCAAAATTACTCTTGGTCACATCACTTCAAGTCTCAAACCTTCATATGTATGTATCCTATTCTATAACTTGAGCCATTATTCTACTCTTTTTGCTTTTTGTAGGAATTATGTGGTGCAATTGATTCTCGATCAACAGATTCCATGGGCAACATCCAGAATACTAGATCAGCTGGAGGGTCATTATGGAACCTTGTCCGTACAAAGATACAGTAGCAATGTGGTGGAGAAGTGCCTCAAACTTGTGCGAGACGACCGGTGTGACAATATCATTCGGGAGTTGATCAGTGATCCTTGTTTTGTCCAGATCTCACAGGATCCATTTGGGAATTATGTCGTTCAGACAGCTCGTAGAGCATGCAAGGTTGTTAAAATAATCAAACTTGATTATAACAGATGCTTCACCTTACTTCCGCGTTCTAATACTGACACTGGTAAATTCTTATTGAGCAGGGGGAACTTATAATTGCGTTTCTCGAGGCTATAAGGCCACATATCGCTGAACTCCGTGCTAGTTCATTTGGGAGGAAAGTACTCTCCAAGACATACCACAATGGATGATCTCTGTTTCGTGCCTTCTTTTCAGCGATGTCTGGAATGAATGACTTGTTGCGTAGTCTTACCAAAGCTCTAGAAAGAGTTATTTGCAGTTGCCACAGCAGCAATTGAGAAGTGCGAGGAATCAGGATTCCGCTACAGTGAAAAAAGAGGGTGGGGGGTGTGTTTCAACCAACTTTAGCAGGTTAGTTGTAGGATTTGTGTGTGTGTGTTTTTTCACCTTCTATGTGGAATATACGTTTTGCGTTTGTGTCAGTGTATTTCTTGGTTAGTTATATAGAAGCCGTGTGATATTATCAAATTAGGTTTCAATGATGTATCACCAAATATTTGGTGATTTATCTATCTTTAGGCTATTGCTACTTCTTTAAATATATAAATATTTGCGATTTTAATGTCTTTCCACTTTGATAGAGAAGTTGGCCATAGTGCTGCAGTCCACACTGGTTATTTCCGACTTTATTGTCTCCGATCTAAATTGACCAGCGACCTTCGATGCTTGGAGCGTACTGAAGGAGGAGAGCTCCATTTGGAGAAATCAATGCGACGTTAAACACCAAATTCTACTGTGCTCTCAAAAGAATCTCAACATCTTTGTAAACGGAATAAACAAAAAAAAAAAAGAAAGTAAAATGCAGATATCAAAACTAAACATGGGTTAATATTAATGATGATACAATCATGACATATGCCAAAAAAAAAAAAAAAAACAAGAGTGCCATCCGCATGAAACAACTTTGGGTTATCCCTCTCGAGCTTTGGAGCTGCAACTGCTCCTTCCAAAAAAAAAAGAAAAAAAAAAAGGGCTGTGTTGAAAAGTAATTCTTATTTTGAATTTTAGTAGCCCATCTTGCGAACACTGTCCGGCAAGTTGTCAAGTAATGCAAGATAAACCGAAATTTACAAGTGACAATAACCTAAATGAAGAAAATATTAATCAAATTAATAAGTATGAAATATACTTGTTAGTCAGATCAGAGATTGAACTGTTTAACCGTCATAAAGCCGACTAGCCGATACATTCCTTGTCTGATTTTGTACTGGTTCCAGCCCAACCATAAAATGCCATATCTTTCCAAACATGGGAACTTACCGACTCTTACTTTGGTTTAGAAAGGTAAAAGAGAGTTTTAAACGGTAGAGAGAGAGAGAGAGAGAGAGAGAGAGAGAGAGAGAGAGAGAGAGAGAGAGAGAGAGAGAGAGAGAGAATAAAATGACTGAACCGGATGTGATTATCTGTAGATTTGAACGTGACATGCTAATTTAGCGCTAATCAAGCTTCATGGAAGCATGACATTAGGTTTATGAAAATCAAGGTTTAGTATGAAAAATGCGGGAAGATAAAAGATGAAAGTAGTAACAGAAACGATCAAAGAATTGACAGAGCAAAGGCAACAGAAGAAAACAAGTGCAGTATATCAGCACAGGAAAAAAATTATGTGGGAAGAGAAAACTCGGGATCCAACGGTAAGAAAATAAGCAAGATTAGAAACCCCTAAACGAGCGTCTAAGCCCAACAACTAAGATGATTAAAACTGGTACTTCGTGACATGATACCGTGTCAAGCTGATCAACAACGCTTTCTGCTGGCAGGCACAAACCAAAAATCAGCCTCGTCATTCGCTGGCACGTTAGGCATGGGCTCTCAATCCGTGCTTCAGTCATAATGTTTCGACCAATACCATGTTGATTGACAACTGCAATCCGCCATGCCTTACGATCCCCTCAGCTTGGATCAAGATAGAGGCAGAAAATTCACCTTGTACCGAAGAAACCTAAAGGAGATTATATGGTCAAAGAATAGTAAGACTTATATCACGAAAAATAAATATATGAATTAATATACATAAGTTGAGTTTGGTTTGGTGTAAGCATAAAGATCATAATTATGTTATTATTATATTAAAAATTTTAATATCAAAAATTAAAATCAAATAATGATAGATCAAATTTACGATAATTAACTTTCGATGTCTTCCCAAAAAATCTTTATTTGATCTATAGATATACCATCATCGAATTTGAAATTCATAATAATATCAATTTGTAAGGAGATCTAGACTCGTCTTCTCCTCTCTTCCTATTCTTCAAAAGACTAATATGAGCAATATATTAGGAACTAAGGAAGATTGAGAATATCTGTAATATTAATGATTGATGTATCGTCCCTAGGAGGTCTTTGTTAGGATTGTATCGGCACTAAGAGTGGGGTGAATTAGTGTTTTCATAAAATTTGTTAGGATCAAGTTGGCACTAAGAAGGGGGTGAATTAGTGCTTTCGATAAAAACGACATCAATTCGAAAATTCATTCAATAAAGATTGTATTCGAAAAAATATTTAAACTTAAAAATGTTCGTAAGTGATTAAGGGTAGTGAGAAGTAAATCAACGAGTAATGAGAAAGAAAAGCATGAAAGAAATGACATAGAAAGAAACCACATTGGATTTATAATGGTTCAGTCCTTGTGACCTACGTCCACTCCCAATTCCTCCTCTGTTGAGGCCATCGGTATCAACTAATGGTCTTCCTTTAATGGGCGAACACCAACCACCCTCTTACAACACTTTCTCCTTTTCACGGGTTTAGGAGCCAACCCTTACAAACCTCACACATCTCTTAGAATATTCACAAAACTAGAAAGGGAAGAGGAGGACATTTAGCAATTTTACAATCTAAAATCTCAAGATTTTTATTCACACTTTCGTACTCTTTCATGCAGGAAAGAGTGGGGTATCTATAGGCCCCAATAGCTTCAAAAATGGAGCCAAAAAGTGTCTTATCACAGGTTTTCGAGGTACTAGCGATACCACCACCATTATTGAGTGGTACCATTGCTTGCAGACTGATATTGGACGGTACGATCGCTTGACAAAGCCTCGGAGATCGGGCTCTGGCGATACCACCGCCCGACAGCATTAAATACCAGTGGTACTACCGCCCAGACCACCTAGGAAGCTAAGAGCCTTAGGCGATACCATCGCCTAGTCTAGGCGGTGCCACCCCCTGACATGGCTCCAAGTGGCTGATTGGGCCATCCAACCGGTCCAATTCAGCATTGTTTTGGGCTCAATTGGCCCATAATTGAGTTAAATCTAAAACAATTATGGTATACGTAATCTAAGTTGTCTAGTACGTCAATTGTTCAACCGAACACTTGATGAATTTTCAACGAATTCTCGACGATGTTCCAGCGAACTTTCGACGAGCTTTCGGCAAACTCCCGGCGAACTTCCGGCGAGCTTTCACTACATCATCTGATCCTTCGGTATATCCCTCGATTCATCCGACCTGATGCCCGATCATAGACTCCGGCCTAACTTCGATTCTTCTTTAATCATTTTACCTTTTTCATGATCATAGTTAGTACTACATCACTTATTTTAATATATGGATTAGATCATTCATTCACTAATTGATGTCATCATCAAAATTTGAGATTCAACAATCTCCCCCTTTTTAATGATGACAACCAATTGACAAGGGAGTTAACCCTAAATCCCCCTATCTATATGCTATATTAAGATAAAGCAAACTTGAATTCAAAAAGAATCATGACCTTTGAATTCAAGTGAAACAATTTTGATTGATAAAATGTAATATATCAAAATTTCATAAATTGTTCATCATCATAGATTAAATTCATCAAAGTATAACATGCATAATTTCATCACTTCATGCGTGATAAAAAATCAACATCACTTTAGGCATAAACTACATGATACTAAAGCATTTATCACTTCATGCATGATACCAAAATTAATGTCATTTTGGGCATAACATTCATGATACCAAAATATATTTTAACCATTTATCACTTCATGCATGATACCACATTCAACATCATTTTAGCATGATTCCAAACATTTATCATTTCTCTCCCTTTGTCATCAACAAAAAGGAGAATCATTCAATAATTTATGCAAGTATTTTAAACTACTCAAGTAAGTTTTACACCAATTTATGCATGGTAGCAAATTTGTGAAATGAGAAGTTAAGCAAAAATTTTGCAAGATAATCAATTTTGCTTCTTGAAATGGGCAAGTTAGTACTACTCTTTAGATGTGCAAACACTTTTTTATTCTTATTGACATGTGCAAGCTTTTTTCTCCTTTTTGATATAAAAATAAGATGAGGAAAAAGAAGAAGAAGGGAGGAATTCATTCATCATAAAAAAATCAAGTTATAAGAACCAAAAGTCCATGAATCAAACTTCTTTCGCAAAGAGAAAGGATTCATAAAAGATCAAAATGTGCATACTAAAGATTCATGAATTAAATCTCTTTTTTGTAAATAGAATAAAGAAAGATTCATATGAAATAATCATCGCATAAAAGATCAAGTATATCAAAAATTCATGAATGAAACTTCAAGAAGGTGATAGGAAATGATCTCAATAAAGAGAAAACTCAATTTCCAAAAGTCAAAAAATCTGAAAAATATAAAAGAGGAGCTATGTATCAAAAAGATTTAACATACCTAATTCTATTCTAATAAAATAAATTATTCCTTATTTAATGGTTTTATAAAAATATCAGCTAATTGATGTTTAGTATCAATAAATTCTACAGATATATCATGGTTATTAATATGATCTCTTATAAAATGATGCATAATATCAATATGTTTAGTTCTAGAGTATTGAATGAGATTTTTTATTAAACAAATTATATTATTATTGTCACATTTTATAAGTATGAATTTCAAGTGAATTTCATAATTTTCTAAGGTATTTTTGATCCAAATAACTTATGCATAACATGTACCTACTGCTATATACTCAACTTCGGTTGTAAATAATACAACCGAGTTTTATTTCTTGGAAGATCAAGAGACAAGTACATGACATAAGAGTTTACATGTTCCAAATATGTTTTTCTATCTATTTGACATCTAGTAAAATCATCATTGGCATAAGCAATCAATTCAAGATTTTTAGTTTTTGGATATCATAAACCTAGATTAGGAGTTCCTTTTAGGTATCTAAATATTCTTTTAACAGCTTTTAAGCGAGATTGCTTGGGATTTGATTGAAATCTAGTACATAGTCCAATACTAAACATAATATCAAGTCTAGTTAATATGAGGTATAATAAACTATCTATCATACCCCTATAAGTCTTTTGATCAAAACATTCTATATTAATGTCTATATCTAATTTTGTAGAAGTGTTCATTGGTATATTAATAGCCATAGCATTATCCATATTAAATCATTTTAATAGATCTAACACATATTTAGTTTGACTAAAAAAAGTTCCATCACTAAGTTAGTTTGATTTGTAAGCTTAGGAAAAAGGTTAATTCCCCCATTAAACTCATTTCGAATTCATGACTCATACTATTGGCAAAAGATTCATATAAAGACTCATTTGAAGATCCAAAAATGATATCATCAACATAACTTTGAACAACGAGAAAATTATTTTTAAAATATTTAATAAACAATATATTATCGACCTTGCTTTTCATAAAATTATTCTTAATTAGAAAGGAACTAAGTCTCTTGTACCAAGCCCTTGGGGCTTGTTTCAAACCACAAAGAGCCTTAGACAACTTAAAAACATAATTCAGAAAAATGGTATTCTCAAATTCGGGTGGTTGTTCAATATAAACTTTTTCGAAAATAAAGCCATTAAGAAAAGTACTTTTAACATCCATTTAAAATAACTTAAAATTATTACAACTAGCATAGACAACGAGAATCCTTATGGCTTCAAGTCTAGCTATAGGAGCAAATATTTTTTCATAATCGATACATTCTTCTTGGTTGAAACCTTTTGCCACTAATCTAGCTTTGTTTTTAATACAATACCAAGTTCATCTTGTTTATTTCTAAAGATGCATTTAGTACCTATTACTAAATGATCACTAGGTCTAGGAACAAGCTTCCATACCTCATTTCTCTCAAATTGATTGAATTCCTGATGCATTGCAAAAACCCATGAATCATTTTTCAGGACTTTGTCAATGCATTTTGGTTCAATTTGAGACAAGAAGGCTATATTAGCATAAAAATTCTTAAATGAAGAGCGAGTTTGAACATCTTTTGATATATCTCCAATGATCAGCTCCTTAGGATAAGCATCTACATACTTCCAATCCTTAGGTAAGGATTCTTTAGAAGAAGATGCATTCAAGTTGCTTAGGGGAGGAGAGTTTTTATTCAAATTTAAAATATAAAAATTAAGATCATCATCAAAATTATTTTTCTTAAATTCGGGAACCTCATTAAATATAATATGAATAGATTCCTCTATAACCAAAGTTCTTTTATTAAAGACACAAAAATCTTTAGACATAGAGGAATAACCAAGAAAAATGCCTTCATCAAATTTTGCATCAAATTTTCCTAAGGCATCTTTTTCATTTAAAATAAAATATTTATAACCGAAAACTTTAAAATATAAAATATAAAATATTGGGTCTTTTGTTGTTCCACAATTTATAGGGAGTTTTGGAAAGTAATGGTCTTACAAGAACCCTGTTCATGACATAGTATGTCGTATTAACGGCTTCGGCCTAAAAGCACTTAGGTAGGCTATGCTCATTAAGTATGGTTCTTGCCATTTCTTGTAAACTCTTATTTTTTCTCTCTACAACTCTATTTTTTTTAGGGTTTCTTGGAGTGGAGAAGTTATGGTTATGCCCATTTGAATTATAAAATTGTTTAAAATCATGATTTTAAAATTCACCACTATGATCACTTCGAATAGAGGCACTCATAAAACCTTTTTTATTTTGAACTAATTTATAAAATTTTAAAAAAATATTTAAAGCAATCATTTTTATGTGTCAAGAAGTATGTCAAAGTGTATCTACTATAATTATCAACAATTATAAAGGCATATTTACTATCTCATAGGCTTGTTGTATCAATTGGTCCAAATAAATCCATATGGATTAATTGTAGTGGTTTAGAGGTGCTTATTAGATTCTTTGATTTAAAATTACTTTTTATTTATTTTTCTAATTGACATGTATCACAAACTTTATCTTTAATAAACTTGATGCTAGGAATTTCTTTTACAAGTTCTCTAATTGAAATTTGAGAGACTAGTTTCATGACCTAAGCTCCTATGCCAAAGTCATGCATCATTGTCTAAAGTTGAAAAACATGTTTCATCGTAAAAATCATCAATATCAATAGTTTACACATTATTATTTTTTAAGGCAATCATAGATATATTTTTGTATGGTATTTCAATTACACAAGTATTAGATTCAAATTTGATAATATATTTTTTATCACACAATTGATTAATGCTTAGTAGATTATGCTTTAAACTATCTACTAATAACACATCTTCAATTAAAAGGTTTGATTTGTTACCTATATTTCCTTTACCCATAATTTTTCCTTTGTTGTTGTCTCCGAAGGTGACAAATCCTTCGTCTTGGCTAGTGAGCTTAAAGAAGTATGTTGGATCCTCGATCATATGCCTTGAGCATCCACTATTAAGGTACCATCTCTTGCTCCTAGCTTGTGATTATAGACATATCTATAAGAAATGAGATTTTCTTTTAGGCACCCATTTAACCTTAGGTCTCTCATAAATATATCTATCTATCATTGAGTGATTTATGATTCCTTTCGGAATCCAAACTAATTTGTATTGACTATACCTTTTAAATGGATATTTGTAAGCAAAATGATCATATTTTTCACAAAAATTATATTTTTCTCTAGGTGAGACATGTAATGTAGGTCCCTTAATGAAGATGGTTGGGTTTTGTTGAGTGTTACTCACAAAGCCAATTCCTTCGTTTCTATGAACATGACCCTTATTAGTAAGGATCATGTTTAGAGATATATTACTTATTTTAAATTTTTTTAATATTTCTTATAGTAAGACATTTTCTTTTCTAAATGAATCTATCTTATCACACTTAGTGCAAGAAGCTAACAAACTATCATCGTGCTTATTTTTTGATTTATCAAATTTATTAACAAGAGAAGCATGCTCCTTTTTTAACAACTTATATTTTTTACCAACCACCTGACATTCATCATATAGATCATTCAAAGCGATAAGTAAATCATCATAAGCTAAATAAGATTCGATTGAGTTATTTACCTTGTCATTGAGCATCATTAGAGCATATTTAGCAACTTATTCTTTGTTGGTTGGCTCTTCATCTTCGGATGCACTCGAATCATCCCAAGTTGCTTTGAGCACATTCTTTTTCTTTGGTAGCTTCTTCTTCACTTGAGGACATTCATAGCAAATTACTTGGTTCTTTTTTAGTTCACTTTTGTTCTTAGTATCTTATTTTATTTTGTTCTTTTTTTAGAATTTTTTAAACCTTCTTGTAAGAAGTGGCAAGTCATCATCATTATCATCATCATCATCACTTAAGTTTTCACCCAATGGCATTCTTTGGTTCTAAGTGCCATGTCATTCATGTTCTTTGGAAAGTTATTCTCAAGTTCATCATGTGCTATACACATCATTTCATAGGTCATTAAGGACCCAATAAATTCTTCGAGCATAAAGTTATTAATATCTTTTGCTTCTTATATTGTCATTACTTTAGGATCCCAACTTTTTGGAAGAGATCTTAATATCTTGTTAACAAGTTTAAAATTAGAAAAACTTTTACTAAGTGCTTTTAGACCATTGATGACATCCATAAAATGTGTGTACATGTCTCTAATAGTCTCGCTTGGTTTTATACAAAACAACTCATAGCTATGAACAAAAAGATTAATTTTTGACTTTTTAACCCTACTTGTGCCTTCATGTATGACTTCAAGTGTCTGCCAAATTTTATGTGCAGTTTTGCATATAGAAACCCAATTAAATTCATTCTTATTAAAAACACAAAATAAAGTATTCATCGCTTTAGCATTCAAAGAGAAGGTCTTATTTTCCAAATCATTCAATTCGTTCATTGGTTTGGAAGACTTCTCAAAACCACTTTCAACAATCTAGTACATAGTCCAATACTAAACATAATATCAAGTCTAGTTAGTATGAGGTATAATAAACTATCTATCATACCCCTATAAGTCTTTTGATCAAAACATTCTATATTAATGTCCATATCTAATTTTGTAGAAGTGTTCATTGGTATATTAATAGCCATAGCATTATCCATATTAAATCATTTTAATAGATCTAACACATATTTAGTTTGACTAAAAAAAGTTCCATCACTAAGTTAGTTTGATTTGTAAGCTTAGGAAAAAGGTTAATTCCCCCATTAAACTCATTTCGAATTCATGACTCATACTATTGGCAAAAGATTCATATAAAGACTCATTTGAAGATCCAAAAATGATATCATCAACATAACTTTGAACAACGAGAAAATTATTTTTAAAATATTTAATAAATAATATATTATCGACCTTGCTTTTCATAAAATTATTCTTAATTAGAAAGGAACTAAGTCTCTCGTACCAAGCCCTTGGGGCTTGTTTCAAACCACAAAGAGCCTTAGACAACTTAAAAACATAATTCAGAAAAATGGTATTCTCAAATTCGGGTGGTTGTTCAATATAAACTTTTTCGAAAATAAAGCCATTAAGAAAAGTACTTTTAACATCCATTTAAAATAACTTAAAATTATTACAACTAGCATAGACAACGAGAATCCTTATGGCTTCAAGTCTAGCTATAGGAGCAAATATTTTTTCATAATCGATATATTCTTCTTGGTTGAAACCTTTTGCCACTAATCTAGCTTTGTTTCTAATACGATACCAAGTTCATCTTGTTTATTTCTAAAGATGCATTTAGTACCTATTACTAAATGATCACTAGGTCTAGGAACAAACTTCCATACCTCATTTCTCTCAAATTGATTGAATTCCTGATGCATTGCAAAAACCCATGAATCATTTTTCAGGACTTTGTCAATGCATTTTGGTTCAATTTGAGACAAGAAGGCTATATTAGCATAAAAATTCTTAAATGAAGAGCGAGTTTGAACATCTTTTGATGCATCTCCAATGATCAGCTCCTTAGGATAAGCATCTACATACTTCCAATCCTTAGGTAAGGATTCTTTAGAAGAAGATGCATTCAAGTTGCTTAGGGGAGGAGAGTTTTTATTCAAATTTAAAATATAAAAATTAAGATCATCATCAAAATTATTTTTCTTAAATTCGGGAACCTCATTAAATATAATATGAATAGATTCCTCTATAACCAAAGTTCTTTTATTAAAGACACAAAAATCTTTAGACATAGAGGAATAACCAAGAAAAATGCCTTCATCAAATTTTGCATCAAATTTTCCTAAGGCATCTTTTTCATTTAAAATAAAATATTTATAACCGAAAACTTTAAAATATAAAATATAAAATATTGGGTCTTTTGTTGTTCCATAATTTATAGGGAGTTTTGGAAAGTAATGGTCTTACAAGAACCCTGTTCATGACATAGTATGTCGTATTAACGGCTTCGGCCCAAAAGCACTTAGGTAGGCTATGCTCATTAAGTATGGTTCTTGCCATTTCTTGTAAACTCTTATTTTTTCTCTCTACAACTCTATTTTTTTTAGGGTTTCTTGGAGTGGAGAAGTTATGGTTATGCCCATTTGAATTATAAAATTGTTTAAAATCGTGATTTTAAAATTCACCACTATGATCACTTCGAATAGAGGCACTCATAAAACCTTTTTTATTTTGAACTAATTTATAAAATTTTAAAAAAATATTTAAAGCAATCATTTTTATGTGTCAAGAAGTATGTCCAAGTGTATCTACTATAATTATCAACAATTATAAAGGCATATTTACTATCTCATAGGCTTGTTGTATCAATTGGTCCAAATAAATCCATATGGATTAATTGTAGTGGTTTAGAGGTGCTTATTAGATTCTTTGATTTAAAATTACTTTTTATTTATTTTTCTAATTGACATATATCACAAACTTTATCTTTAATAAACTTGATGCTAGGAATTTCTTTTACAAGTTCTCTAATTGAAATTTGAGAGACTAGTTTCATGACCTAAGCTCCTATGCCAAAGTCATGCATCATTGTCTAAAGTTATCATTGTAAAAATCATCAATATCAATAGTTTACACATTATTATTTTTTAAGGCAATCATAGATATATTTTTGTATGGTATTTCAATTACACAAGTATTAGATTCAAATTTGATAATATATTTTTTATCACACAATTGATTAATGCTTAGTAGATTATGCTTTAAACTATCTACTAATAACACATCTTCAATTAAAAGGTTTGATTTGTTACCTATATTTCCTTTACCCATAATTTTTCCTTTGTTGTTGTCTCCGAAGGTGACAAATCCTTCGTCTTGGCTAGTGAGCTTAAAAAAGTATGTTGGATCCTCGATCATATGCCTTGAGCATCCACTATTAAGGTACCATCTCTTGCTCCTAGCTTGTGATTATAGACATATCTATAAGAAATGAGATTTTCTTTTAGGCACCCATTTAACCTTAGGTCTCTCATAAATATATCTATCTATCATTGAGTGATTTATGATTCCTTTCGGAATCCAAACTAATTTGTATTGACTATACCTTTTAAATGGATATTTGTAAGCAAAATGATCATATTTTTCACAAAAATTATATTTTTCTCTAGGTGAGACATGTAATGTAGGTCCTTTAATGAAGATGGTTGGGTTTTGTTGAGTGTTACTCACAAAGCCAATTCCTTCGTTTCTATGAACATGACCCTTATTAGTAAGGATCATGTTTAGAGATATATTACTTATTTTAAATTTTTTTAATATTTCTTATAGTAAGACATTTTCTTTTCTAAATGAATCTATCTTATCACACTTACTGCAAGAAGCTAACAAACTATCATCGTGCTTATTTTTTGATTTATCAAATTTATTAACAAGAGAAGCATGCTCCTTTTTTAACAACTTATATTTTTTACCAACTACCTTACATTCATCATATAGATCATTCAAAGCGATAAGTAAATCATCATAAGCTAAATAAGATTCGATTGAGTTATTTACCTTGTCATTGAGCGTCATTAGAGCATATTTAGCAACTTATTCTTTGTTGGTTGGCTCTTCGTCTTCGGATGCACTCGAATCATCCCAAGTTGCTTTGAGCACATTCTTTTTCTTTGGTAGCTTCTTCTTCACTTGAGGACATTCATAGCAAATTACTTGGTTCTTTTTTAGTTCACTTTTGTTCTTAGTATCTTATTTTATTTTGTTCTTTTTTTAGAATTTTTTAAACCTTCTTGTAAGAAGTGGCAAGTCATCATCATTATCATCATCATCATCACTTAAGTTTTCACCCAATGGCATTCTTTGGTTCTAAGTTCCATGTCATTCATGTTCTTTGGAAAGTTATTCTTAAGTTCATCATGTGCTATACACATCATTTCATAGGTCATTAAGGACCCGATAAATTCTTCGAGCATAAAGTTATTAATATCTTTTGCTTCTTATATTGTCATTATTTTAGGATCCCAACTTTTTGGAAGGGATCTTAATATCTTGTTAACAAGTTTAAAATTAGAAAAACTTTTACTAAGTGCTTTTAGACCATTGATGACATCCATAAAATGTGTGTACATGTCTCTAATAGTCTCGCTTGGTTTTATACAAAACAACTCATAGCTATGAACAAAAAGATTAATTTTTGACTTTTTAACCCTACTTGTGCTTTCGTGTATGACTTCAAGTGTCTGCCAAATTTTATGTGCAGTTTTGCATATAGAAAACCAATTAAATTCATTCTTATCAAAAACATAAAATAAAGTATTCATCGCTTTAGCATTCAAAGAGAAGGTCTTATTTTCCAAATCATTCAATTCGTTCATTGGTTTGGAAGACTTCTCAAAACCACTTTCAACAATCTAGTACATAGTCCAATACTAAACATAATATCAAGTCTAGTTAGTATGAGGTATAATAAACTATCTATCATACGCCTATAAGTCTTTTGATCAAAACATTCTATATTAATGTCCATATCTAATTTTGTAGAAGTGTTCATTGGTATATTAATAGCCATAGCATTATCCATATTAAATCATTTTAATAGATCTAACACATATTTAGTTTGACTAAAAAAAGTTCCATCACTAAGTTAGTTTGATTTGTAAGCTTAGGAAAAAGGTTAATTTCCCCATTAAACTCATTTCGAATTCATGACTCATACTATTGGCAAAAGATTCATATAAAGACTCATTTGAAGATCCAAAAATGATATCATCAACATAACTTTAAACAACGAGAAAATTATTTTTAAAATATTTAATAACAATATATTATCGACCTTTCTTTTCATAAAATTATTCTTAATTAGAAAGGAACTAAGTCTCTCGTACCAAGCCCTTGGGGCTTGTTTCAAACCACAAAGAGCCTTAGACAACTTAAAAACATAATTCAGAAAAATGGTATTCTCAAATTCGGGTGGTTGTTCAATATAAACTTTTTCGAAATAAAGCCATTAAGAAAAGTACTTTTAACATCCATTTAAAATAACTTAAAATTATTACAACTAGCATAGACAACGAGAATCCTTATGGCTTCAAGTCTAGCTATAGGAGCAAATATTTTTTCATAATCGATACATTCTTCTTGGTTGAAACCTTTTGCCACTAATCTAGCTTTGTTTCTAATACGATACCAAGTTCATCTTGTTTATTTCTAAAGATGCATTTAGTACCTATTACTAAATGATCACTAGGTCTAGGAACAAGCTTCCATACCTCATTTCTCTCAAATTGATTGAATTCCTGATGCATTGCAAAAACCCATGAATCATTTTTCAGGACTTTGTCAATGCATTTTGGTTCAATTTGAGACAAGAAGGCTATATTAGCATAAAAATTCTTAAATGAAGAGCGAGTTTGAACATCTTTTGATGTATCTCCAATGATCAGCTCCTTAGGATAAGCATCTACATACTTCCAATCCTTAGGTAAGGATTCTTTAGAAGAAGATGCATTCAAGTTGCTTAGGGGAGGAGAGTTTTTATTCAAATTTAAAATATAAAAATTAAGATCATCATCAAAATTATTTTTCTTAAATTCGGGAACCTCATTAAATATAATATGAATAGATTCCTCTATAAACAAAGTTCTTTTATTAAAGACACAAAAATCTTTAGACATAGAGGAATAACCAAGAAAAATGCCTTCATCAAATTTTGCATCAAATTTTCCTAAGGCATCTTTTTCATTTAAAATAAAATATTTATAACCGAAAACTTTAAAATATAAAATATAAAATATTGGGTCTTTTGTTGTTCCACAATTTATAGGGAGTTTTGGAAAGTAATGGTCTTACAAGAACCCTGTTCATGACATAGTATGTCGTATTAACGGCTTCGGCCTAAAAGCACTTAGGTAGACTATGCTCATTAAGTATGGTTCTTGCCATTTCTTGTAAACTCTTATTTTTTCTCTCTACAACTCTATTTTTTTTAGGGTTTCTTGGAGTGGAGAAGTTATGGTTATGCCCATTTGAATTATAAAATTGTTTAAAATCATGATTTTAAAATTCACCACTATGATCACTTCGAATAGAGGCACTCATAAAACCTTTTTTATTTTGAACTAATTTATAAAATTTTAAAAAATATTTAAAGCAATCATTTTTATGTGTCAAGAAGTATGTCAAAGTGTATCTACTATAATTATCAACAATTATAAAGGCATATTTACTATCTCATAGGCTTGTTGTATCAATTGGTCCAAATAAATCCATATGGATTAATTGTAGTGGTTTAGAGGTGCTTATTAGATTCTTTGATTTAAAATTACTTTTTATTTATTTTTCTAATTGACATGTATCACAAACTTTATCTTTAATAAACTTGATGCTAGGAATTTCTTTTACAAGTTCTCTAATTGAAATTTGAGAGACTAGTTTCATGAC